>NW_027185804.1:27845268-27861374 GCF_028583685.1 Petaurus breviceps papuanus
AAGGAGAAACACATGGCTATGCAAAAAGATCGTGAAGGTCAAAAGTATGGATTTAGATTTCTAGGGGATTTCAAAGGTGACAATTCAACCCTCAAAGTTTTATAGATAAAGTACTTATCCAAACTCATATGGGTAGTAAGCAGAAAATCCAGAATTTGAATTCAAGCCTTCTTATTCCAAATATAAAGCTTTTGTTTATAAAGATTTGACAGAATGTTAGGAGATTAAAATTAATTGAGTAAACCAAACCAAACAAAAACCTCATGTGATCTTAGGCTGGGTTGCCCAAATATACCCTGGACAGTTGGGTCAATATTCCAATCCCCACTCACAATGAATTTTAAACTACCCAAACGGCAGCTATCTATAAACTCCAGGGGTTGTTATTACAGCACTGACTCATTGCCAAGATGAGTCTCCAGACTCTTATCAGGGTTTCTGGGGTTCTTCTGAGAGCCTGGAGTAAATTTCTAATGCTATCAGCTTGAGTCCCAATTATAGTATATACTTTAATAGCCACAGTCAGTTACAATTAGTATCTACCCCATAATAATTGATTATCCAGTAATTAGTGAACCAACAAAATTAAACCAATTCACATAAATTAGTCATTATAAAGGGACCTTATCTAAGAAGTTATAGCAAGAACTAACCTCCAAGTTCATCTTATTCATTTCCCATCACCTAGATAGTTGACCTTGCCATAAAGCACAAATCCATCTATATTCTATGTTCATAAACTCTGAAATTCCCTTTTCTGAAAATGATCTCTTGTCATTTTGGCACTCCTCCTGCCTTGCAAGCCCAAAACCTTTTCTGAGTCTTTACTAAGATCTTTATTCTATCTACCCCCTCAATTCTTTCCCAGATCACCACCCCTACACTGGCTATAATCTCCTTTACTATCTTGACAGCATGATGAAAGAGTTAAGCTCTACACTATTCTCTTTTTAGTTCCCTTATCCTATCAAAGGTCTTACACTGCCAAGCTTTAGTCTTGAAATTACTCCCACCCTCTGATGTCTTTATTCTACCAAAGTGATGGTGGACTCAGAGAAAATCGTGAAACCATGTTTACCAGGTCCAATTCAAATTTAAGTTGCATAATCCTTCCTGGGTCTTCATTTTGGCAAAGCAATCATTTTCCATGACATTATTGACTTACTACTTCACTCATCCCAGCAGTTTTTCCAAACTTTTTCATTTTCCTCACACCTACCTTCATTCCTCATTCTCCATCCCCCTCTCTGCTAAGAACCTTGCCTCATATTACACCAAGAAAAAGGTCATTTACTCAGAACTTCCTTTTCTCCTCCTCTTTATCCTTTATCACTCAAATATCTTCCATCACTTTCTCATTATTTTCCTTAATATCCCAAGAAGAGGTGGTCCCTCTCCTTGCAAAAGTGAACCCATTTGCATGCACAAGTAATCACGTTTTATTGTCTTCTTCATCAGACTGCCCCCCCTTTTATTTACATTCCCTAACTACTCATCAATCTCTACCTGTATATTGGCTCCTTTCCTATGCTTAAAACCACAGTTATATTTGCCCCGTCCTCAAACTACCCTCACTTTATCAATCTATCTCTGCAAGTTATCACACTGTATATATCTCCTCCCTTTTGTGGCTAAATTCTTTAAGAGAGTCTTCTAAAATTGATGCCTCCACTTCCTTCTCTCTGTCTCTGTCTCTCTCTGTCTGTCTCTGTCTCTGTCTCTCTCTCTCTCTCTCTGTCTCTCTCTCTCTCTCTCTGTCTCTCTCTTTCTCTCTGTCTCTCTCTCTGTCTCTCTCTCCCTCCTCTTAACTCTGTTCAGAACTTCTTCCAACATTATCATTTAACTGAAACTACTCCATTCAAAGTCACCAATGACTCACAATTACCAAATATAGTAGATTTTTCTTAATCCTCCATTCTTCATGAGCTCTTTGCAGCCTTTGTCATTGTTGATGATCTTATTCTCCTTGATATTCCCTTCTCTAACATTACTCACTCCTCATTCACCTACATGTCTGTCCTTACTTATTTCTTAGATTCTTTCACTGGATCATCATACAAGTCATGTTCTCTGAGATTTTCTGTTGGCTCATCTTCTCTTCTTCTTTATTATTTCACTTGGTTATAACATTAGCAACTCTGGATTCAATTGCCTTCACTATTTGCCTAGCTCAGTGGGTGGGGAACTCGAGGCCTTGAGATCATACAAGCCCTGCTAGGTCTTCAGGTGCCGCCCTTTGACCGAACACAAACTTCCCAGAACAAAAAGTTTGGATTCAAAGGACCACACTTGAGGACCTAGAGAGCCACATGTGGCCTAGATGCTTCAGATTCCTTACCCTAGGCCTAACCCTAAGCTCTCTCCTGATCTTTAGTCTCACATCTATATCTGCCTATTGCACATATCACACTGGATATCATGTGAACCAGAGGTGTCAGATATATTATTCATCGACTATATACAACACACAACTGCAGAGTACCCTGAACCAGATTAAAATGCAATTAGGAAATATTTAGAGAAAAAAACCCAAAACAACAAAACAAACCAAAACCAAACTACAGTGTTACATTTTAAAAGTAAGTCAATACATGACCAGAAGGGATCTTTATGTATGGATTACTGGTCCCTATATCTGTTTGAATTTGACTTCACTACTGTAGACTTTGCAAACTCACCATTTCCCAAACTGAGCTCATTATTTCTTCCCCCGAGCCCCCAAATTTTCTTAAAAATTTCCTATTGTTGAATGTGCCACTGAATTCACCTAAATTCAGGACCTAGGTGTTATCCTCAAGGCCTCTCTCTTTTTCACATCCCCTTATATCCTATCGTTTCTTCTTTTATAACGTTTCTTATATATGCCTCCCTCTCTTCTCTGACATGCCGCCATACTGGTTCAGACCTGTATTTTCTCATGCCTGGACTATCACAGTGGCCTAGTAGGTGGACTCCCTGCTTCCAATCCATAACCACTCTAATCCATCTTCCATTTAGATGTCAAACTGGTCTTTTTAAAGCACAACATTGACCATTTCAATTTGCTAAGCAATCAGTTTTAATGGCTTCTTACTGCTTCTGGGGACAAACATCAAACCTTCTGTTTGGCTTTTAAGGCCTCCCTAATCAGTTCCCTGCCTATATTCCCAGTCTTTTTATATGTTACCCTCCCCTCCCTACCTCCTCTGTGATCCAGTCATAGTAGATTTCTTGTTTTTTTCCTTTCACATAATGCTTCATTTCCTCATTTCAGACATTTTCTTTGGCTCTTTCATATCCCTGGGTCTCCCTCCCTCCTTAACTCTGCTTCCTCTCTTCCTTAAAATATCAGCTAAAATCCTACCTTTTACAAGAAGATGTTTCCAGTCCTATTTAATGGTAATTTCTTCCCTCTGAGATGATCTCTAACATATCCCTTAGATGTAAGTGGCTGCTACCTTTCCTAACCTAAGGGCCAGCCTTAGGTTGTATTCTCAGGAGGGATTGAAGAGACCAGAGAGGAGGGAGAGAAGCAACTTATAGTTTATTCTAAGAAGGAGGGTTACACAGGCCACCAGGAGGAAGAAAGTTGACTCCTCATATATACCTTTAGAGAAAGCATAATTCAGGCATGACTTCCTCATACATGGGGAATGTGAACCAATGGAGGGGGGCTGAACCAGCCACGTCAGCTGCTGCTCATCAAGCAAGTGGTCTCGTGAGAGACATCCTTGGGAGCTGGCAACTGGACTGTGGTCCTCAGCACCACCTCATCTCCCATGTGCACTGAGCGGCCTCTGAACCAAGAGGCCCCGAGGCACTTACTGGTTTCCCGTGAGACAAGAGGCACTTGAAACTCACATTGTCCTTTCCACTTATATGTTTTAAACATATCCATTTGCATCTTGTATTCTCCATTAGACTGTGAGCTTTTGTAAAGCAGGGACCATTTTGCCTTTATTTTTATTATACTTTTGCCTTAATAAATACTTATTTCCTTTCCTTTCCTTCCTTCCAATCACCAGCATTTCTTACAGTACCTAAACATAGTAGGTGCTTAATAATTGCTCATTCAGATGATGTGAGTATGGGATTTAGATAGCATTCCACACAATATCTGATGACCACCTACCACCACTATCTCTTTCCCTATGGAGAATGGGTTCAAACTTAAAGCTGTTTTTACATAGCATTTGCCCTACCATGTTTACTTCTGAATTCAGCATGGTTTCTAGGGTTGATCTCTAACTTGAGGACATGATTTTTGGCTCCTATGGATCCATTGCTACTCTTGGTCAAGCAAGACTTGGGCTGAATAATTCTGGCATACATTCCCATCACTGGGATCTTCCGCTCCTCCAAACTTCTGATTGTCACAAAGTCCTGTATCAATGAAAATAAGGTACAAACTGGAGGTGGCCCCATACTAGGCATAAGCTTGGTTATGAAGATATATATCTTAGTTATCAATTTTATGTTGGTGTTGGTGAAGGATAGTCCAAGACCCATTTACTGCATGGAGTGACACAGCACTTTATCCTCCTCTTTCAAACACAGCCAAGGAGGAAAGAGACATCAATAGAGTCATTAGAGTTCTTTGTGTGTACATCCTATTACAGTTCAGCCATCAACCAACCTGTGCATCTTTTATGCAGTCTAAGAAGATAGAATAGCCATAGTATATCTACATATGATCTGAAGTGGGAATAATGGTTCTCCATTGCATATGCATGTCCAGAAACAGTTTTGTCAAATGTCTTTATGATGAATTGCAGCTAGGAGAGCATGCTGCATATTCTCTTGAGATTTGGGTTATTGCTCAGACCCTGGTGCAGCTGTCTTATGAGAGAACCATTTTATGAAAATAAGGATGAATCAGCCCTGTTATCCTCTACCCTGATCATATGACATCTGGAGCAAATGTTCAATGCTAGGTAATGTTGTATTGGAAAGATATTGATAAAGTGGACAATATCTGCATCAGCAACCTTAAGCTTTTTAATATCATGGTCCCCTTGAACAACTTGTTAAAGTCTATGGACTCTTGTAAATAACATTTTTAGATAATTGAAAGAGATGGTAAAATGTGAAATAAAGGCATAATTTCCTCCCTGCCCCTCCCCCCTTCACAGACTGCCCAAAATCTATCTATGGAGCTTGGTGGTCTGTAGATTTCAGGTGAGGAGCTACTGATCCAGACTGATGCAACCAGGATGGGGTTGTGGGGGTGGTAGGGATACTGGCAATGGAATATATGGATTAGTCATAGAAGCATTAATTAATTAAACCATCAGTGTGGTAAGAAGAAAAGACTCAGGAATCATAAGAGAATTATTTTCAAGTATTTGAAGACCTGCCATTCAGAAAAGGTATTGAAATTGCTTTACTTGACTCCAAAGGACAGAAAACTGAACAATGAATGGGAGTTTCAGAAAAGATAAATTTATACATTGTTAGCAGAGAAAAATGTCTACTCAGAACTTCCCTGCAATGAAATGGGCAGCCTTAGGAAGCAGAGACATAAAATCACTACTTAAAGGAAATATTGTAATGAAGACTACTTTCCAAATATGGCTTCGACCAGATAGCTACTAAGGACTCTTTCTACTCAATATTCTATGAGTTTATTACCTAGTATGTAATTCTACCTTTTACAAATTTTATTGAGATGCTTTTCATAGTAGGTTTTCATGTGCATATGAGATCTGAATCTTTGACCAATTTTCATGTATATATCTTTAACTCCTGAGACATCATTTTATTATACTCAATTGTTTATACTTCTCATAAATCCTTCTTTATTTTAGAATTAAAAATGTTTCATGTGCCATTTTCTAGATGAACATTATTTCAAACTTCTCATTCATGTATCTTATTAAAGTGTATGTCATTGAATGTCAATGTACATATGTCATTGAATGCCAATATACTCATTAAATTGCTATATTTCAATACAACATTCCTTTCGCTTACTTCCCTCTACAATGCCATACATAAGTTCATGGATTTGTTACATTCATGCCTTTAAAACTCTTTTTTTTCTTTATACTATTCCATACTTTTGTTCATGCATTGCATGCCACCCTGAGGACATATATTTCATTAAAGCAAGATTGTTAACCCATTTTGAGTTTCTTTCCTTTAGAAAAGCAGATCTAAGAACCTATGTTGGCAGCCACCCTGGGTATGCTAGTGTGCTTGCTGCTACAATAGCCTGCCCTTAAATTATTCTATATTATTTAAAATCTATAAAAGGAAAGAAAGGGAAGTAAAGGGAAGGGAAGCAGGGGGGGAAGTAAGGGAAAAGGAAGAGAAGGAAAAGGAAGGGGAAAGAACAGAAAGGAAGAAAATATATTTAAGGGAAGAGAAGAGAATGTAAGGAAATGTAGTGTAGGATATGGGGAAGCTGTACTTCTTTCAATCCTAACAATGAAGAAGCTGAATTAGTTTGTCCCCATATTTTTATATATTTTATATATAATATACACTATATTTTAAAAATTTAGGAAGTAGCAGTGAAAGCAGGCAATTTCTGACCCATATTTACTTCAACACAGAATTCTTAGTTTCCACTTTTTTATTATTAACATCAAAAATTGATAAATTAATAATTAATTAAAGAATGTGTGATTAAAGATAGTTTTCTTGAAGTGATTTTTAGGAAATGTACTTAGAGTCAACATTTTAAGAGAAATACATCTGTAATTTTATATTATAAGTGTAACCTTTGTACCAGAATGCCGCCTTCTGGGTTCCAATACACTGTGATCAATTTTGGGAGTTTTTAATAAACCACTCTTTGGCTCATGCTATCAAATGAAATTTCCCCTAGAAACCACAGACATTAGCTCAGGCTTAAATTTATATGAAAGAAGGGAAAAGACCTTCAAGTCCTTTCCCATGCCATGAAGGCACTCACTCACTTGGAACTAGACAAGAAGTTATCTATCATCTTCCCTCTCTGCACCCCACCCCTTCCCAACCTACAAAGTTTGACTAGTTCACAGTACTAGTAGAAGGTAACAATAATTTCACTTTTTCTTCCATTTTATGTCCCCCCCTTTTTTTTTGCTATTTCTCCAGCTCTGGTGTCATGTGTTTACTCTTCTTCCCAAGAGTTTTATTTAAGAAACTCAAGTGATATTTACCCTTTTTTCTATAAGATACTGGGACCAGGAAATACTCTTTTAAGGCTTTCCTTGCCATATCTATCTGAACCCATTTAAAGACCAAGTTCAAGGGTACAATTCATAATTATAATGGCTATCATAAAACCCTATATTTTCATTCTAACGTCAATTCAGCAAGGGCAAAAATAGGTCATAGGCCCCAATAAGCATATGCAATCAGTTATCCCAAGTGTAGGGTCAATGAGGAATTTCACTTCTCCCACTGAGATAGATTTTCAAGAGAATACCAACGATCTTATCCTTTAACCTCATTACAGTGACCATGATATTTCTATTCACATTTTATACATATGCCATTCAGAAGATATAGCTTTAGGAACAAAAATATATTTTCTTAGTCTCTCAATATTTTAAAAAATATGTTATTAAAGGAATGACCCCATAGAATTATAGTATCATGTACATTAAGCGTTTGATAGGACTTTGGAAATAACCTGGCCCAAATTGGGGATTCTATTATTTCATAGATAATGATATGAGTTGTAAAAACAACAAAAAAGGGGCATTAGACTAGCATATACTAGGCACTATATTAATTCTTATTCCTTTCCTGTTATTTATAGATGAAGAAACTTAGGATAACAGAGGTTAATGACTTGCACAAGGTCACACATTCAGTACATGATAATGTCAGAATTATAACTCAAGTCTCCTTATCCCTACTACAGTGTTTATTCCATTACAGGCCAGATATTATTTAAAACAACTCAGGACCTTTGGATGACAAAAGAGTATTTATTCAACAATGAATGTGTACAATGTGTAATTAACTGGTATCATATAAGTTCTCTTTTCCCTTTAGAAAGAATCATACATACATGGAACAATAACTCATATAAAACAGTGGTTTGATACAGAACATAAGTGTTCTATGAGAAAGAACAAAGGAAAAATCACCACAGAATGAAGTATGATTATTGGGTGAAAGTACTTAGAAATGTTCATTCCCTGGATGCTATCTTCTTTAAAACACTAATGGTAAAGGATTCCCTTTAAGTGCTATTCTTTGAAGAGAAAATAAAAGGTTTGACAAAAGTGGGGAAGAGTAACCAAAAAAGAAAGCTATGTCTCTTGAGAGTAGATGTGGGGAATAAGCTGACTATGGGAGTGATAAGTCAGAGGAAAAGTCTCAGATCAAACTCAAGATTTCAGACAGAATTTTCTTGCTAATTAAGACTGAACTCTCTTCATCCTTCATTCTCAAGTGCATTTTTTTTCCTTTTTTTTAATGAGAACCTAGTACTTAAAGCTTTTCCCCATACTAGAATAAGTATCTTGTTAGTACAGAGGTGGAGATTTTGGCTTTAACAGAAAGTTGATTGATTTTCATTTATTAAAAATATTAAGCAAATGTAGTCAAATATGTCTTGGATAATTGGAAAGAAATGCATGCTATTCTCAAAAGAAATTTTTTTTTTATCTTGAACTTGACACTTTGTCCTATGGTACAAAGTGACTTTGGATGTTAACTTAATTACCTGTCATAAAAATGGAAAGGTTTGTTTCAACACCATCTGCCTTCAACCAACACTTTTGGGGGGAACCTGAATTTGGTGTTTCCCTGCAAGTAGGTAAAACTTTTTTTATTCCTTTAATACCTCGGCTTAATTTTCTCTGAGTCAAATAAGAAGTCATCACTTCAGTTTCAAGGATTTAGTTTCATCAAGAAGAATTTACTGTGAACCAAACACAGAAATTGCTATAAGTTCAATATGCCATTTTTAAATCAATCGGCAATCATTTATTAATGTCTTCTTGTGCTAGGTTCTGTAAGGTGTTGGGAATATAAAATAATATATATGTATATATATGTGTGTGTGTGTGAGTAGATATATATATATATATATATATATATATATGATAAGGGTAAATATCAAAAGGAAATATACAGAAACCAGTGTTCTATTCATTCCAAAAAACATTTGTTTAAGCCCATGTGCCTCAATGGTTAGAGAGGGAAAAAGAACTGAGTTCAAATCTTTCCTCTGAGCCTTACTAGCTATGTCATCTTGGGTGAGTAACTTGACCTATTTTGGGCTCAGTTTTCTCCCATAGAATGAGAATAATAAGTAACACCTGCTTCCCATGGTTGTGGTTAACATTTACAACTTTTAAAGCATTGTTTCAATTCTAGCTACTTTTTATTGTTGTTGTTTTAAGAGCCTGTGATAAGGAAAACTGTGAGCTACCTACTGGACATTTAAAGACTGAAAGAAAAAAAATTATCTTGCCCTGAGGAACACATGCATTCTCTATTCTGTTATGTGTATGTGCGTGTGTATTTCTGATTTACGTGAATGTCCATAGATAGACTTTACCCTATTCTTAACCTCAAAAGATGAGAGGGACCATCAAATGTCCCACTGACAACCAGAGTTGGTAGCAGAGATCAGGGAAGCCAGTGGAAGCATAATCAGCAGTAGCAGTAGCTGCAGCAGCAGCAGCTGAGTGGTGAAAAGCCAACCTAAGAGTCAAGTAACCTGCTTGACTCAATATCACAGTGGAGTAAAGTTTTAGTGGAAACACCTTATCTTAGAAGGTTCCATCCCTAAGGAGCAGAAGACTCATCCACTGAGACTTCAACTTGATGAGAACAAGGTAAAGGTAGAAAAATCACAATGACCATGACAACAATACCAAATATTCTCACAAGGAATTGCAAATTACACCATAAAATGTGCTTTCTATAAATGTATCTTTGCACTTTACTTTGGAGGCCAGTATCCTCAATAATCAATACTAAGAGAAACACACTGAATAAGGCCTTTCAAACCATTGTAATTAAAGCTATGATCCCTGGTTTACCTCTAGCTCCCCAAGGAGAGAAGTAGTCAGTCGAGTTGGTTGCCAGTGGGGTTCTAACCAGCTCATTTTCACTAGTTGGGAGAGTGAAGTCTAAGGGAAGTGCTAAGTAATACTTAGAATTAAACCTGGAAAGCTAGGCTACAGTCTGTTTTTGTAGTAATTTCATTCTATATTCTGTCTTTTTTATATACTGTTTATTTATTTTCCCAGCCAAATATTTGATTTTCTAATTCCCTATCAGGGCAGCACTATGCTTCCAGTAGGCCTGGTGGTGGGTGTGGGTGTTCCACTCCCTGCTTTCTGGGGATTTTTATCATCAGCAGCTGGATTCCCACAGTTTGGGTGCCTTGAGCACTAGAAGCAGCTGCCTAGGACCGGACCCATGAGTTACTTTTTTTTTTTTTAAGCAATCGGGGTTAAGTAACTCGCTCAAGGTTACACGGCCAGTTATTTCTGCGTGCGGTGCTGAGTATCTGAGCCCAGATTTGATCCCCAGGTAATCCCGACACTGGAGCCAGTGCTCTTACTCGCTGAGCCACTTGACTGCCCCTAAGCAATTGGGGTTAAGTAACTTGCTCGAGGTTACATGGCCAGGTGTTTCTGGGTGGGTGCTAAGTGTCTGAGCCCGGGATTCAATCCCTAGGTCATCCTGACACTGGAGCCGGTGCTCTTACTCGCCATGCTACCTGGCCGCCCCTGAGTTACTCTTTCACCCTGGTGTCACAGAGTTCCCCCACTTACCTTCCACGCTGTCATCCACATTTGTGGGTTGAGACGTCTTGAAATCAGCACAGCTTGCAGTGATTCAGTCCCCTGAGGCCTGCTCTGGCCTTGTCATGCCCAGGGCAGCCCACGCTGGACTGAGTTCTGTTCCTAGCCCATCAGATATAGCCTTCCTGTAGACCTTCCAGGCTATCGGGCTGGAGATGTTTCACTCTGTCATTTTTGGGGGTTCTTCAGCTCTAGAATTTATTTAGATTAATTTTTATAGGTATTTGGAGGGATTTGGGGGGTGAACTCAATCAAGTCCCTACGTTTACTCCACCATCTTGGCTCTACCCCGCTTCTGGAGTAACTTGACTACCAAGCTCAGGCATCTGAACTTTACAAATGTTTTGGAAACAGGGAGACACGGAAGGCTTTTGCTCAAGTTAGTGTCCTGATGGACCTGTAACTAGGGAAGATTATTTTGATACCTGTGTGAAAGATGGATTGAAGACATGAGAGATTGCAGCAGGAACAAAAAATAAAGGTTCTGTTAACACTTCTCCAAGTGAAATGTGATGAAAGCCTGGAGAAAGGAACATAGTATTTGACTCACCCAGGTATCAAGGAACATAGGTAAGAGTTTCCTTTAAAACCATTAGTTTGGAAGTGGAAGATGTTCCATTTTAATGTAAGATTTTTTTACTGGGGACAGAGAACCCAAGATTGCTGGTTACCCAGAAATTAGGGCATCTGTATCCATAGAAAAGCGATTACATGTGTTTGAAATTCATCAAATAGAACTGTGTAAACATCAGGTTGGAAGAGTGTCTCATTTGCTTTTAGCTAACAAAGAAATCCTGAGAAATACATGCAAATGAGTCCCAGCCTCACCTTTGATCTTAATAAAGACACAGCAGAAGGATCAAAACTATAAGGCGTGATCCTGCTTATTAGATTTTATAGAACACAGATGATTATCAGAGCATTAGGAAATTAAAGACAAATTGAATTAAGGGAAACAGATGGAGTTACTGACTACAGATATGCTGACAGTTAAGACTCTTTCTGAGGCAGTAACAGAATAGCAGTTTCTTTTATAAATGTCACCTGAGGGAACAGATTCCAGGAAGATCAGCAGGACCAAATGGTGGTAAGGACGTTTCTTTTTCCTTTTCCTTAACCCACATTATCATCCTGCCACCAGAATTATTAATTAGGGAAGGAGAGAGTGAGAGAGGAAAGGGAAGGAAGAGAACTGAAATATGGAGGGGAGAAATGGGAGGATGAGAAAGAGATGGAGAGACAGAGAAACAGAAACAGAGATTTACAGAAAGCAATTGAGAGACAGAGACACAGAAAGACAGCAAAGGAGACAGAGACAGCAAGAGAAAGAGACAATAAGACAGAAAGAGAGACTGCATCAAAGAGGGATATACAGGGAGACATAAAGACAGGGATAGCAATCTTTGGTGAGATCTACAATGCTTATAGACTATAGTGCTGGGCTTGGAACTAGAGGATCTGAGTTCAAATTCTTATTTTGCCACTTACTTCGACCTTGGGCCACCCACATCCTTTATTTGAATTGCCAGCTTCCTCATCTGTAAAATGAATGGGATTGGGGAACATAGATCACCTCTCAAGTTCTTTCTTGTTCAGAAGTAGATTTCATGCTCGTTCTAATCATTTATGTGGAGTTTCTTGTTTCTAAGTAATGTAGTATATCTCTCACAGAAAATATCAATATTTATTGATATGGTAAAAGCTAATTATATATAGTAAATATATATATATATATATATATATATATATATATATATATATGAATGAAGTAGCTGAGGAAGTATGATGTGAAAGAGGGGAACCCCAAATCTTGAGTCAGTGACCATAGGTTCAAATTCTACAGACACTACTTACTGTCTGTGCTTCTGTATGCCTTGGAATGCTCTCTGAACCCCATCTCCCTTAACTGAAAAAATGTGTGGGTTGGATTAGATAACCTCAAAAGTTCATCTCAATTCTAAAATCCAAGGTTCTGAGTTGAGTTTTGCAAAACTCATGAGACTTTTTCTCCTCAGCCTCTGAAAATGAGAAGGAAGGGCAAGGGGGATGGTCCTCATGTTCTCAGAAACACCACCTTGATTTGATTTAATTTTCCTCATGAAATTATAATCAGAAGAAAATGCACTTAGTTCTGTAAGATGTTCATAATCATCAATGGGCACTGAGAAAGGGATCAATGTTCGCTCGGAGGGGAATTAAACATCATTTCCCTCACCCCTATAGGTTGGTTAATGCAAAATAAGCCACAGCCTTCCATTTCCTTCTAGCATTTCAGTGAAAGATTAGGCAAAGAAGGGAATGAGCCTCCTCTCCTCATTAAATCAGCAGGATGGAAATTCAACCGGAGTTTTAAGTATCAAGGAGTAGAAGAAAGAAAGCCAACAAACGAATCAGTAAAAAAGCCTCCAGGATCAAACATCTTTTAGTGAAACATTAAATCACCTTTTTTTAGAGGCATTGGGGGCAAAATATAAAAGAATTAGCACAGGAATGAGGAAGCCCTGGGTTCAAGTTACATTTTTGGCACATATTTCCTTCTTGACTTTGGGTAATTCACTTAACTTGTCTCTTTCCTCAGGTAACCTCTAAATCTAAAAGCTGCAGAAGTGAATATTGGCATATGTGTGTATGTGTGTGTGTGTATGTGTGTATCTATATATATATATATGTGTGTGTATAATATATGTGTGTATACATATATATATATATACACACACACACACACACACACACACACACATATATATATATGAAGTTTCTTTACCAGGAATTCCTTCCCTTCTCCCTCCCTCTCTTCCTTCCTTCCTTCCTTCCTTCCTTCCTTCCTTCCTTCCTTCCTTCCTTCCTTCCTTCCTTCCAGATAACATATAAAGCCATCAGGTGGTAAACTCGGTGTTTTTAGGATTTTCTGTGAGATTGTGCCATTTGAATATGATCTCTTTCATAGACTATACTCAATTTCAAAGCAGATTCTGATTTTGTTTTGTATTTATAGCCCCATCACCTAGCATTATGCCTCATACTTGCAGTGCAGACATCACTGGATTTGGAGTCAGGAAGATTGAGGTCCAGTCCTGCCTTGGCATTTATTGAGTAGCTATGCGATTCTGAGAAAACAATCTCCCCTGACTTCCACATCATTAGGTGAGAAATGAGGATCATAACAGGATCTTCCTCAAAGGATAATTGTGAGCCTCAAATACTATTTTATAGCAAAAATCAAGAAGCAAAAATTAAGCAGTTACTATGTGCCTGTCTAGAGGCAGATAGATGATAGATAGATAGATAGATAGATAGATAGATAGATAGATAGATAGATAGATAGATAGATAGATAGAATATCAGGCCTGGAGTCAAGAAGACTTGATTCAAATATAGGCTCAGGCATTTACTATCTGTGAGACCTTGGGCAAGTTACTTAACCTCTTTTCCACTGGAGAAGGAAATGGAAAATCCTTTTGTCATCTATACCAAGAAAACCCCGTGAACAATATGATCGATGGGGTGATGAATTAGACATGAATGAACTATAAAAACAAATGTGCTCATCCACTGTACTAGCTGGTTGAAAAAAATAACATCATCTTTTAGGTCAGGTCAGATCAAGTGAATTGGGGACCTGCAATTTGGAATTTGAATGAGAAGATAAATTTAGTCTAGTTTCCAGTTATCAAAGGGGTGGTTTATTTTATCATATCCTAGGGTGAATATCCAGAACTTCGGAGAGATGTTCATAAAGGACATAGCCTTGATTCAGTTGAGTACAATAACTTTCTGGGTCCATTCCTGGTTGTGCTACTTGTCTGGGATCAGAAAACTTGCATATAACTAGTATCCTACTATTTATTTGTGTGTGTGTGTATTTTAATCCTGCTTCCAGGTAGCTACATGAAAGATCCAAGCCTTAATCTCCTAAAGCAGTTTCAATACTTAAAAAAAAAAATACCTTAACTTACATGGAATGGGGACATAAAATATTTCTCACACTGCATATACCAGGAGGTTTAGTTTCTTGTTCAGGTCACACATCTAGTAAGTCGCTAAGGCAGGATTCTCAGCCAGATTGAGCTGTCTGTCATTCCATTCTTCCCTCCCACTCTCTCCTCCCCCTTCTCTTTCCTTACTTCTTGGGGATATGTGTGTGGGTGTGTGAGTGTATGTATGTTTACTTATGCATATATATATATATATACATATATGTGCATCTCAAAGTATTCTTTTCATATATATGTATACACACATGTGTATTCTTCTGTATATAAAACGTTTTAATTTTGGTTGTGCCTTAGTTATCAAGAAAAATTACACTGTATTTGCTAATTTCCACTTTAATGTCCATAGTATTTTGAGATTTATAAAGCACTTTGTGACAAGTCATTGAGGGAGTTAGGCAAGTGTGATTGTGTACATTTTACAGATAAGGAAATTGAGGCTTAGAAAAGTGAAATCACTCACTCGTGGTCAGTGTTAGAACTAGGATTCAAAGACAGTTCCCCTTGACTGCATGTCTAGCTTATGAACCTTCTGATTCTAGCAAATACTGCTGCCCACTGGAAATTCAGGTTGCTAGAAAATGAAATAATTGATGTATAGTACTTTGTAAACAGCAAATTACTGAATAAAAATCAACTATTGCTATTGTTGGGAATGTTATTTATATGGGGAAAATTGCTCCCCTAGAATGAGTTTCTTGCATTGGGTTTATAGAGACAGATTTGATGAGGTGTGTGAAGGGATTGGGGGAGAGGGAGGCATGGGGGAAGGAAGAACATCTAGCTCAATAGAAGAATGATATGTAGAGAAAGAAATATTCCAAATAAAGACAATATTTGGTATGTATAAAAAATTTAGCATTCATAGCCCACAAATGCCTTCTCTCTTTGAGCTTTCTATTATAGAAGGTCATGTTGATCTACTACCTGAAATGCCATTTCAGGTTTTACTACTTACTTGTATTAAGGCCAGAGCATTACTTCAAATTACTTTCCTAACCACATTTGGTATCTCATAAATTCTAAAGACAGGGAAAATAGAAAAGTTTTATAAAGCGTAAGCTCAGCTGTCGTTGATAATGAAATTATTTCCTTTGAAGTTCCTGCTTATAAAGTTGACTAGGAAAAGAAAGAAAAATAACAGTGAATGGAGATAGCTCAAGATTATTTTCATTTCCTCATTTACTAAGTGTTCCAAGTGAACTGAGCAAAGAGAGCAAGATGGGAGACAGGACCTGCTGAGTGAGGCTTACATTTGAGGGGTAGGGAATGCAAAAAGAAGACTGAGCAGGAGAGGTGTGTGAGTATGTACTTGTGTGTTTGTGTGTGTGTGTGTGTGTGTGTGTGTGTGTGAGAGAGAGAGAGAGAG
>NW_027185804.1:27861384-27892384 GCF_028583685.1 Petaurus breviceps papuanus
GAGAGAGAGAGAGAGAGAGAGAGAGAGAGAGAGAGAGAGAGAGAGAGATTTGGCACAAACTTCCATTTGTTTTGTTAATGATTTAATTTAAATGATTTTTTTCTGTAATCAACTAGATATAAACTTATATGAAAGGACAGCTTTTGCCACATTGCCATGCTGTATGATATGTTGGGAAGAACACTGATCCTACAGGCAAAGGATTTGAGTTCAAACCTATCCACTGATTCTCATTGACCTTATGACCTTATGGCATTTCTTAACCTCCCCAGACTTCAGTTTCCTCATCAATTAAATGGTAATGGGTAAGATGGAATCTTACTTACATCTGACTCTTGAAGTTCCTTCCTTCCTTCCTACCTTCTTTTTCTTCCTCTTCCTTTCTTTCCTTCTTTCTTCCTTTCTTTTCTTCTTTCTTTCTTTCTTTCTTTCTTTCTTTCTTTCTTTCTTTCTTTCGTTCTTTCTTTCATTTTTTCTTTCGACACAAAGTTATTTCCTTCCTTCCTTCCAACATTTATACATCTCTGCCTATCATATAGCTATCATCTATTCATATTATCTCATATAACATATCACATATGCTTATCTCTTTCTGCATATGAATCTACTTATAGACATTTATATATAAGCTATTTGTGTGCTACACGTATGAATAAACATACACATATGTGAATAGATCTTTTTATCTCTATATATATATATATATATACTTCTGTTCACTTTACTCTTCATTATTTCATGTAAATCTTTTCATAAGATCGATGAGCTCTTCATTTCTTATAGCACAGTCATATTACATCACAATCACATACTGAGACTTGGCATTCCCCAGTTGATGGGCATCCCTGAAACTTCAAATTCTTTGCCAACACAAATAGGGCTGCTATAAACATTTTAGAACTTACATGTTCTTTTCATTTTTCCCTAATCATTTTTGGAAATAGACCTAGTAGTAGTATTGTTGGGTCAAAGTGTATAATAGGCAGTTTAATATCTCTTTGGGCCTAATTCCAGATTTCTCTCCAAAATGGTTGCATCAGCTCAGAATTTCACCAACAAAGAAGTAGTGTACCAATTTTTTCCACATTCACTCCAACATTTGACACTTTCCCTTTCAATTATTGCATCCAGAGAAAGAATTGGCAAATAGATGTATAGAATAATTTACATACATATATACATAAACACACACACATATATACATATACAAATATATATATATACACATATGTGTGTGTCTGATAGTAGCCTTCTCTATGGCAGGGGTAAAGAATAAAATAAGAGGAAAAATAAATTAACATGATAACTTTATTATATTTAAAAGGAATAGTAAGTTGTATACAATAAGTTTGCAGTTTCAAATGCAATAATCTTTTTATTATAGTATGTTGTGGAAATTCTCGTTTTATTCTATACATTTTTGGAATAAATGCTTTTATGGAAAATAAATTTTCCATTTCAATTTCCAAATAAAATTATGAAAAAAAACCCAAAAATTTTAAAAATATTTCTAGATTTCTTTATTGATATATGTAGTTATACAATTATGTAATATTATAATTATATATTTATATTACATTATTTATTCCATAATATTTATATTATATTTACATATTATCTATATATAAATATTATTATATAATATTATATAATTTATTAACTACTTCATCAAAATATGAGTAGCTATATCTATCTATTCATCTATCAAAAGACAGACAATCCTGCCTGGCCTCAGATTATTTGGAAAATAATGTGATGAAGTAGATGCCCTCTGACCATAGCTAACAATCTATAATTCTCTGATCCTATGAATCATAACTGTCATTTATATAAATTTATAAAGTTTGAGAAACTACATAAACTATCTGATTTCAGTCAGTGCCTGAAGAAATCAAGACTTGTGGACATAGGCTAGCTGAAGGGCATTCAGACAAAAGGATGTTTGACTGTCTTATTTGGCCCCCAAAAGAACAACTAGAATTTGTGAGTAGATGATACATAAATACAGATTTCAGATCAATATAAAGAAATTCTTCTTTACAAGGAATTGTTGAAAATTAGAATTGGCTGCCTCAGAAGAAAGTCATTGCTGTCCATCAAGCTCTTAATGTAGAGGACAGATAACCATGTCAGGGATGTCATTGTGATAATTACTGCTCCAGGTAATGGTTGGACTGAATGATCTTTGAGGGAACTTACAAGTCTAATATTTTATTAAGGTAGGGCTAAGAAGCAATATTTCTCCCAGGGCCATTTTTAGATTTTTAAACCAGTATGTGAGACCATGTTCTTTATTTGAACAAGTATAAAACATTTACATTTTAATGTGATATCATATGTACAGTCAAAATTACTTTGTATTCAAGTGAAAAAAAAAAGAAAATTATGGATTAATCTTATGATGCCCGAGACCATAAATTGACAATGTATAATTTTGATCATAATTTTGAACTGGAAATATTATAAATTGAATGTAAAATCCTAATTAATTAGATCCTATACTTGTTGATTTAAAATATATATTTCTTCCCCTTTCCCTTAAATTATGAGGAAGAAAAAATAAAGGTGGGAGGTGGTTCCCTGAAGCAGATGCTTTTAGCTTTGGGTTTATAATTTTTTTCTTCTGATACTATCACTGAATTTTATATAATTGATTTTCTTTGTATGCTTATGTACTTTATGTTTTAATATTAAAAACAGTATTCTTTAAAATGTTATCAATGGTTAAGTCAATAGGGTACAAAAACTGGCAGTGGCTTCCATTCTGGAGAGGTTTCCCGGTTGGTTCCAATAACAGGAAATTGTGCTTTCCCACATCCAAACAAACGAAACATGGAAGGCTCATGACTATAGACTTCATTTACTTTGTAATGAATTCAATGGCTATTACAATCCAAGAAACAAAGAAAAATGTAAAAGATCTATGAGGCTGGTGCAGCCCCCTCCATCTTCTTCAATAATAGTGGCAATGGCAGAAAAAAGATAGATGTAATTATGGATTTCAATTGTTTTATATCATCAATAAACTTTAATCAGACTTTTGTTCATCTCAATGTCACATCCTTGAGCAATAAACAATGAGGAAATGCAACTGAATCACATAAATGTAGATATTTTCATTATATCTGAAATAAATGCAAAAGGAATAATATTCTAAATAAAAGAATGTCTCCAAGGTATTCCTTTAAGAAGCACATAAGGGAACTGTGGATTTGGTTTTACCACATGCCAAAAAGATTGCAAAAAGCTAAGAAACATGATCCACATTTTGTTTGTTGGTTGGTTTGTTTGTTTTGCAGTTCCATGACATTTGTCTGCAAAAAGATCACCATTAGTGAATCTTTGAATTGGTCTAGGAATTCTGGAAAGCGATTTGGAACTAAATCATAAGAAATCATGAAACAATTCCTTTCCTTTGACCTAGTAATATTACTAGTAAGCTCATAACCCAAAAAGATCAAAGAAAGAAGAAAGGGATATAGATATAGATGATATAGATATGTATGTATGTATATGTGTGTTTGTGTATACATATGTAAATATATGTATATGTACATGTTTATATATGTGTGTATGTATATATATATCTATGCATATATGTCAACCTGTTTAAAAGAAATATATTTATTTCTATAAAATAGAAATATGGTGTTATATGTATATATAATACAAACTTTTTGCAGTAGCAAAGAAGTGGAAACTAAGGGGGGATCTCATTAATTGGGTAAGGACTGAAAAAATTATGGACTATGAATGTAATGGGACCCTACAGTGCAATAGAAAATGATAGAAACCTAGGAAGACTTGCATGAGTTCATAAAGAACGAAGTGAGCAAGAGCAAGGGAATGATTTATGTCTTAACGAAGGAACTGTGAAAACAAAGTATCTCAATAGACCTAAGAACGTTGATCTACACAATGACTAATAATGATTCAAGAACACCATTGATGAAGTGTGCTAGCCATCTTTTATTAGAGATATGATGAGTCCAAAGTACAGAATTTGGACTTACGAAATGTGGGAAGAATTTTGCTAGCCTATAAATATGTTTCATAAGTTTGTTGTCATTCCTGTTGTTATCTTTGCAATAGTTGAAGAGGTATAGTGAAAAAAAATGTTACTTAATTCATTTGAAGATCACCTTTAAAATGGCTAAAGCTTATAAATGATAAAATTGATAAGATAAATTATATAAGGAAAAATTATTCCATATAAACATTCAAATAAGTTTAATATAAGTTTTGATATCTAGTGACTTCAATACAAAAGTGGAAGCAGATGAAAGTGGGATATGTATATATATATATGTATATATATATTACAAAATATACATCTTTCTTTCTATCTATCTATCTATCTATCTATCTATCTATCTATCTATCTATCTATCTATCTAATATAATCAAACATAAGAAATAAGAATGAGATAGGCCAAAGACTTGTCATCTATACCTAATCCGCACACTTCTATTTATTTAATAAATCCACATCAAATACAGATCATGGACATAGTGCACATTAAATTGCATAAATAAATAAATAAAAGTAACAGCATTTCAGTAGATAGGAAAAGATTCCTTACCTATATTCCATAAATCAACTATTTGCATACACTAACTTATTCTAACTTAATGCCTCCTGTTCTGCAATCAGAATTAGCATAAAAGTGGTAGAAGACAGAAGAAAAGATAAGATATGCAATTGAAATTACCCAATGGTAAGTTAAATTATTGATATTCAAAATGGATATTGGACCTTGGAGATGACATGGATACCAATTATAATTAATTTATACAGAAGTTTACCTGATGCTAATCAATCAACCTAACAAGAAAAGTAAAGAGTGTGCCTTGGGAGAGTAACTAAAAATGCCTTATTCTGAAAATACTTCACTTAAACACAAGACATAAATGGTAGCCAAAAGGAAGGCTAATTTAAATATAAACTCATTTCTCAAGTGTTTTATAGGAATAGGAATTAAACCTATAATTCCATTAGTAAAAGGAGCCTTTAAGTGAGGAAATTCTCCCATTGTGTAATTTAAAATAATAGAGAGACTCCTAAAACACTGAGCTCCTAAGCTACTTTCCCAAGGCAATATATTCAATATGTGTCATTGATAGAAATTGAACTCATGTCTTTCTTACTGTTATACCAATTCTTTATCTGCTATATTACACAGCTTCTAACACAGCCTATGCAACCCTAATTTAAACAGCCCCTCTTACAGGCTCATTGATTGGATAGAATGTTAGGAATGCACAGTTAACTCTCATATTTTAAAGAACACAAGTGAGGCACACAGGTAACTAAGAGAATTTCTTCCTGGAGGAGTCTTGGAGTTGTCATCCATGACAGAATCTAAAGAGATATTCCTGTTCCTTTCCCATGAGACTGAAGTTATCTAAACTTCAACATCTTGACCCAGAACATGCTTCATCCTAGAAGATTATTTCAAATCTGGAACACACAAACTTTCATGCATTTGATCTTCCCTCAGCCACTGGGCTCATGCTTGGACTAGAGGGTGGAGACGACCTCCAAGAATCTTCACTTAAAGAGTATACTCAGGAGTGTCATCTCTTAATTTCTTACCAGAATGCCCTCCCTTGGGCTTTTGCATCATTGCTCCATAGCAGGTATGTTCTCCTCCTCTGCTCTTTTTCAGCTTCCTTTTATAGATTCTCAACTCACTGAGGGCAGAGTCTATCCTGCTTTTTGATTTTATTTGTATTCCCCAAATTTAGCTCAGTGCATGGAATATAGTGAGTGCTTCATAAATGCTCGTTGACTATTATTGTGAGAAAGCTAAGTGTAACATTTTGGGAAAGACATTCTGTAGAGAAGATGTGCCAAGGAGAATTCTTCAGAGAATTTAAAGATTATCTAGAAAGAAATGCAAGTGAGATTGTGGTTCCAAATTTTTGTGGAATCAAACAGTAAGAGTCTTTGGTAATGAAATTCTACTTAGCAACTTCTTTGCCTACTTTTGAATACCACAGAAGGGACACTTGCTGTGACATTTCTCAAGGTGATTGAGGACACCACAACAACAGAAAAAACACAAAATTCATGCATGTCTTTGTATTGTTTGCTGTTCAAGTTGAGAGTAGCATTGCTGTTTGTCTAAGACCTGGGCTTGAGATTGAGGGAGAAGAGAAAGCTTATGGAAAAATAAATATATTGCACCTTTTTTTAAATTGGGAAAAGGGTTGGAACTAACTAATTCATTCATTAGGGATTTTCTATTTTTAATAATTTATAAGGAAATATAATAACAGGGCCCTTGATTGCCTTCAAACCAGGTGAGAGTATTAATAAGGTATCGAAGGCCAGGAGTGCCTTCAAGAAATTATATAGCTCTTTAATGACCCCAAACTTCTCCAAGAAATAAAGAACTGTATTTTAATATCAGTATTCTATGACTGCTATTATACATATGTGGGACTTGAAACAATAATTGCTAAAGAAGTAAAAATGTAACATGTAAAGTGTTTTACAAATCTGAAAGGACTATAAAAATGCTGATTTGTTATTAGTTATATTATCAATATATAATTATAAATAATTGAAATATAACAAATTATTTTGTTAATGTGCATATATATAGTAAAAATTATATGAAAAAATATTTTAAGAAATGTGAGAGACTTGTACTCAATGTGATAAGGTTGTTAAATATTACAAAAGTGGAACTTTTAAAAAAGAAAAGAATAGGAGTAAAGGATTATGTAAAATGTGTGCTAGAACAAAAGAAACAGATTGGTCATGAGATTAAAAGGTAAAGGTAATAAAGGCGAATATCCTAAGTGCTAGATATGTCCTCCTGTTGTCAGGAAAAAGGGAAAAAATGTCTACAGTAGGTTCTACAGATACCCTGGGTTGAATTTACAGGTAGGTATGAATAGCTTGCCATGTATAACATGGTAGGGAACATCCAAATCAATGATCCATTTGATTATTTGTAAACAAAACAAAATATTTCACAAGTAATACCCTGGTTTGAAAAGATGATAACTCATTGAAATTTGAACTATAAAAAATGGAGGAACAGACACCATGGGAAGTAATGAATTTCTTTTCCCAAAGTGTTTGAGATGCTGATGAACAACTTCTTAACCAGGGTGCTATGGCAGAAAATTTTTGTCTCTGGTGAAATATGCACTAGATAAGCTCAATTCAATTCAATTCAACAAGCATACATTCAGTGTTTTGTAAACTTCAACTTACTGTGCTAGAGTCTAGTAACACAATTACAAAACCAAACAAAAAACTAATAATAACAAACCTTCAAATCTCTGCTCTCAAGGAATTTATCTCCCACTGGGGGCATACAAAGAATCTATAGATAAAGAAATACACACTTTATATAAAGTGAATATAAAGTATTGGTGAGAAGAACCCTTCATGCTGAAATCAGAGAAAGTATCTCCTGTGAAATGAATGAAGGCAGAAGATAGAAGTTTCTTTCTAGGCAATAACAAGTCAGCCACTTTGGTTGAAACATTGTAGAGGCAGAATGACACAATCAATAAATAACCAGTAAATGTCTCTCCTATCTTCCAGGCATTATGCTAAATGTTATGTTGAGAGGAAAGTAGATATGAAGTCAGAGTACCTGAGTACAATATCCCTTTCTACCATTTCTTACCAGAAGGACTTGGGGCAAGTAACAACTTCTGGGCTCCTCAGTTGCCCATGTATAAAAAAAAAGGATTGAACTGTATGGTGCCTTTGGCTCTAAATTGATGATTTTATAAGTAATCATTTCTCCCTCAAATGTTCTCTTGGGTATCATGATGATTTCCACAATCTCATCATCCTTCAAGTTAACATCAACTATGAAATTTACACATCCTCAATGCTCCCTGACCCTGAGGCCTCTCCCTCACTTTGGTTGGTGAAGGTGGAAAGTAGGCTTTGGAGAGCTCCTCCCAGGTCTGGTTTTCCATTTAAGGCAGGCACCCAAGACACTTTAGCACAGTAACTCGCACCCAATAGGCACGTAATAAAATTTATTAAGTTACTAAAAAGCAGAAGTGTTTAACCTTTTCTCTTTATAATGGACCCTTTCAGTAGTCTGGTGAAACCTATGGGCCCCTTCTCAAGCTAATGTTTTTAAATGTAAAATATACTGAATTACTTAGGAAAGATGAACATTAATGAAAAATAATACTATATATTTTTCCCTCCATCCATGTTCACAGGGGCTCTGGCATCTAATTATTCCATAAACTAAGAATTGTCCTGCACCACTACCAATAGAAATGAGAGAAATCCAATTTGTGGATCCATTCTGTGTCTGAGCTGGGTTGGATTTCCTCTGTTTAGTCAACACAGGCCACAAATTCTTACCCCAGTGCTTCCCTTTCGTCATTCAAGCTTAAACTTGATAACCACATTGACTTAGAAGAAAAAGACTTTAGTTTTCTACGTAATATTCAATGATACATGGGAATAACGTCAACAAGATCTTTAATCTCCATGCTTGACAGTTAAAATTATGAAAGTATCTGACCGTTATTCAGACTTCTGACTTTCATTCTTGATTAATAAAATTTGAAAGTATAGGTGGTCGGGGCAGCTATGTGGCACAGTGAATAGAGCACTGGCCCTGGAGTTAGGAGGACCTGAGTTCAAACCTGACCTTAGACACTTAACACAAAACTATCAGTGTGACCTTGGACAAGTCACTTAACCACAGTTAACCTCCAAAAAAAAAATAAGACAAAAAGAAAGTATAGGTGGTTTACTCAATAGAAAGTTGACCTTAGTACCAGGAGACCAGAGTTCAATTCTAATCTTATGATGCTACTTGTTATGTGATTTTAGGTAAGTTTTTTTAACCCCTTTGTTCCTCTATCCATTTCCTCATATGCAAAACAAAGTGTTTGTCTAACTTTCTGGCTATAATTCCAAGATCCTAACCCCCTCATATTATAGATGAGGGATTTTTTTTTTAATTTTTATGACTTAACTAAGCTCACATAGGTAGGAAATGTCAAAATCAGGACTTGAACATAGGTCCTCTAATTTGAAATTTGAGGTTCTTACCCCTAAAATGTTGTTTGAATTATCAAATTGGATAGTAATTTTGTTCATTAAGGAAATGCCAGGTGAATTGGAAGTTTAGGTAATGAGTGGATGCACACATTGATGAAAGTGTTATACTAACGACCTTTAATAATGATATAATCTAGACCCAGATAAGTAATGATTCTTAGTAAAACAATAAGTCAATAAACAATACTCTTGATATTGAAAATATCAAGTCATTTCTCTCAGAGTCTAGGAAATGCTAAGGAACAAATTCATCTGCTGAAAACCTTTGGCTTATTACTTATAGGAGGGAGTCATTAAAATCTGTTTTCATTGGTTGCGTCGAGGTGTAACCTGGCACTGTGACCAACTCTGTTATCTTTCCTTCTGGGACTGCCACTACTTCCTATCTTGCCTAGTTTTGCTCTGGTCCTCATTAGAGGATAAGAGAGGGAAAAATTATTTTTTTTCCCCTGTGAGGAGAGAGTTGAATGATTCAAAACCATTGATTACCACTGAATATAGAAGGGAGGTAAATTCCTATCTCTTTTCAGTATTGGTGCAGGGGTAATTATATATTTTAGCCATACTGAACTACATGTTCCCCAAACTTGCTTTGATATCTCTTTCTTCTGAGCATTCATGATGACCCCCTCTCCCAGTGTTTCAAAGGTGTGAAGTTGCCAATGTCTCTAGCTTTCAGATTCAAAGATAAAATAAGTTTGAACTCCATGGGGCTTATTGGAGATGGCACAAACTTGGTCATTCTGGCTCAGAATATTGTCTGTTCACTTTCATTTCTTCCAATAGGCTAATGTGGCCCATATGCTCTCAATTTCCAATTCTTTGCCACCACAAAAAAGAGCGACTATAATTATTTTTATCCATATAAGCCATATCCCTTTTCCTTAATCTCTTTGGAAAAACAGATGACTTAATAGACCTGCTGCATGAAGGAGTATACACTTTTTTTAGGTGTAGTTACAACATGTTCTCTAGAATGGTTAAGAGTTCACAGCTTCACCAGCAGTGCATTAGTGTGCCATTTTTTTTTCAAATTTTCTCCAGCATTTGTCTTTCTTTTCCCTTTTCTGTCATGTTAATCAATCTGATAGGTGTGAGGTGGTACATCAAAGGTATTTTAATTTGATTTTTTTTAAATCAATAGTGATTTAGAAACTTTTTTTCATGTGACTGTAGATAGCTTCGGAGGGGGAAGGGACAGCCAGATTGCACAATGGACAGACTTCTGGTCTTGGAATTAGGGAAACTCATTTTTTTCCAAAAACAAAAATAAACAAACAAAAATGACATCATGAAGACTCAGACGTAACTGAAAAATGACTGAAAAACAAAATAGATTTGATTTCTTCTTCTGAAAACTATGACCATTTTCCAATTATTTGTCAGTTGGAAAGTGACTCATAAATTCCATTTTACCTTTAATGATTCTCTTTTTTGGTAATAAACTATACCTTTATCCATAAATCTGACAGGTTAACTTTTTCTTGTTTCTTTATTTACTTATGATATCACCCTTCATGTCTAAATCATATAGCTATTTTGAATTTATTTTGTTATATAGTGTGAGATGTTAGTCCATGACTCTATTCTGCAAAACTTCTTTTAGTTTTTCTTAGAAATTTTTGTCAAAAAGTCAGTTCTTGCCCCCCCCATTTATATATTTGTGTTTAGTAAACATTAATTTGCTATTGTCATTTGCTAATGTATTGTGTACCTAACCTTTGCACTGATACATCACTCAATTTCTTAATTCAGTACCAGATTGTTTTGATGTTTACTCTTTGTAATATATTTGGAAATCTGGTATTTCCTGGATGTCTTCCTTCAAAGTTTTTCATTGCTTACCTAAATATTCTTAACCTTTGGTTGTTCCAGAATAATTTTGTTATTTTTTCTAGCTATGTAAAATAATTCTTTGGCACTTTGGTAAGAACTCTTTCTTGCATATCTTCTTTTTTGTTTCTTTTCTAATAAATTAATTTTATATGCTTTTTTATCTCCCTCTTTACTTCTCAAACCCACATTAAACTACCCTATGACAAACATTTATTAATATATGTAAAGTCATAATATAAGCACTTCTGTTTATCAGTTTCCCCACACTATGGTATTAAATAGCATCTGTCTTCATAGGTCCTTTGTTTTTTATTTCAGTATTAATAATAGAATAATTTATCACAATCATATAGCACAACTTTTTTAGCTATTCCCCAACTTTTGGACATCACCTCAATTTCCAGTTCTTTGCCACACAAAGAGAGCTACTATAAATATTTTAGAACATATAGATTCTTTTCTTTTTCCTTGATCACCTTGGGAAACAGAACTAACAGTGCTATTGGTGGGTCAGAGGGTATATTCAGTTTTATAGCCCTTTGGTCATAATTCCACATTGTTCTCCAAAATTGGTGCATCAGTTCACAATTTCACCAACAGTGTAAATGTCCCAATTTTCTACACCCCCTCCAAAATTTTTCCTTTTCCCTAATTTTAACCAATTTAATATGAGAAACAATATTTTTAATTGTTTTTATTGGCATTTCTCTAATTAATAATGATTTAGAGTATTTTTCATGTGACTATAATTTTGAATGTTTTTATTACGAAAAAAATACTAACTGTTCTTATCATTTCAATATTAATCAATTGGGAATGACACATCTCCTTATAAATTTGACAAAATTTTCTATATATTTGAAATGTGTGACCTTTTTCTGAATAAAAGTCTATAAACCCTCTGCCCCCCAATTTTGTTCTTTCCTTCTAATTTTGACTACATTGTTTTTTTTTGTATAATACTTTTTAAATCAAGATTTCCATTTTACATCTTTCAATGCTCTCTATTTCATGTTTATTCAAAAATCTGCAGACACATTACCTATCATATATCTTTTTGTGAGATAATTTTCACCATTCTTCCTCTCTTTTCCTGCTTTTCCCATTGCATTCCTTCCTTTTTTTTAGATCATACCTGTATAATCAGTTCAAACCTATACCCTCTTTATAGAGTCCTTCTCGTTGTTCTAATAATTATACATTTCTTAGGAGTTAAATGTATCATCTTCCCACATAGGAATGTAAACAATATAGCCTTATTGAATTCCTTATGATTTCCCTTTCATGTTTACCTTTTAATTCTTCTCTTGAGTCTTGTATTTGTAATCTAAATTTTCTAATCAGTTCTGGTCTTTTCTTCAGGAATATTTGAAAGTCCTCTATTTGCATAAATGTTCATTTTTCCACAGAGGATTATAATCAGTTTTGCTGATGGGTTATTCTTGATTGTAGGTTATTTTAAATTGTAATCCTTTTTTGTTTACCTTCTAGAATATCATATTTCTAGCCCTCATCTCCATTAATGTGGTAGCTACCAAATCTTGGGTGATACTGACTATGACTAAAGGGTATTTGAATAATTTCTTTCTGACTGCTTGAAATATTTCCTCTTTGACCTGAGAATTCTGAAATTTGGGAATAATATTCCTGGGATGTTATACATTTTTGTATCCCTTTCAGGTGATGATTATGTAATTCTTTCAATTTCTATTTTACCCTCTTGTGCTAGGATAGCAGGGCAGTTTTATGTCATAATGTTTTGAAATGAATCTATTCTCTTTTTTTTTCAATTATAACCTTAAGGAAGTTCAATAGTTCCTCCATTATCTCTCCTTGATCTATTTTCCAAATCAATTGTTTTTAAAATGGAACATTGAATATTTTCTTCTAGGGTTTTTTTCCCCATTCTTTTGACTTTGTTTTACTGTTTCTTGATGATTTATAGAGTCATTAGCTTCTGTTTGTTCAGTTCTAATTTTTAAGGAATTATTTTCTTCTGTGACCTTTATATCCCTTTTTCTCCCATTTGGCCAATTCTACCTTTTGGGTTCAGCTCAAAAGTTCTGTGGATAGAGTTCAGGGCCTGGAGTCAGAAATATTCATCTTCTTGAGTTCAAATCTGGCTTCAGACACTTACTAGCTGTGTAGCCCTGGGCAAGACACTTAGCACTGTTTGCCTCTGTTCCTCATCTGTAAAATGAGCTGGAGGTGGAAATGGCAACCTACTCCAGTATCTTTACCAAGAAAATCCAAATGGGGTCACAAAGAGGAGGACACAACTGAACCAACTGAATAGCAGCTATTTAAGGAGTACTTTCCATTTGTGAGCTATCGTTTCTCTTTTCTCATTTGATAATTCTCTTTTGTAAGAAGATGTTCTATTCATTCTCGTGTGTCTTTTACCAATCTGTCTTTTTTATCATTTTTTTTTGCATTGCTCTCATTTTTCCCAATTTTTTTTCTCTACCACTCTTACCTTATTTTCAAAATCATTTTTTAGACTTTCCAGGAATTTTTGTTGGGATTGTGTTCAATTTGTTTTTCTTTTTAATATGATTTTGGGGTTTATTTTTTAGCTGTTTAGACTCCATTGTGTTCTCTTAATTTGTATCTCATACTTCCTTGTCAGCATAGTAGCTTTTAATAGTTGCATTCTTTTATTGTTCTTTCCTCATTTTACCAGCATGTCTTGAGTTTGAATTTTATGTTGAGGTTGGTCTCTGGTTCTGGAGTTGGAGTTAGGGAGTCATTCTCTCAAGCTTCTGGCTTTATTTTCACTGATAATTTGAATTGTTATTCTGGAGATTTGGCAGTTTTCAGTGCTTCCAGCTGGTGTGATCCAGAAAAAGGTATTTCCCCTGCTCTCTTTGTCTATGTTTTTGTCCTTATCCAAGAGGGGCCTCTGATCCCTGGTAGTTGAAAATGGAATTGCTTCTCAAAACTTCCTGATTCCTTGGGACAGCTAGAACTCCTCTCTGTTTTGGAACTGTGACCCAGAAATGCTATAAGTAATGGAGTTGATAAAGATCATCTAATCTTGCCCCCAGGACTAGCACAGCTATCCTCTGTAATTTCTTTCTGACCACTGGACAGATCCCCTTACCATCACTGGCTTCAGATCTCCCAAAGCTATGACTGGTCTTGCTGGTGCCACCTCTAAGACCCATAGCTGGAGTGGCTCTGGGCAAGTCCCCATTGCATTTTATCTGACCTCCTTTGTTGTCTTGGGTTAGGAAAACCAGTGTCTGTCCCTGAACTTTTCTTTTTCTTTCTTTTTTGGCTCTTCCATCCCACAATTCTATTTGAGTAGTAATTTTAAAGTTGTTTAGAAGGGAATGTTGGGTAGTTTGACTAATTCCTCTATCCTACCATCTTAGTTCTACCCAAAGATGTTTCTGCTTCCTTTACCTGGTTGCTCTCCTTTGTTCTCTATGATGACCAAAATGACATCAATATTTTGGAGTTGAGGTGAGGTACAGTGTGTCTGACTGTTGATGATCAGACCAAAATAAGCCAAGAAGTCTCTACAGCAGGTCAGACACAAATAATCCACATTGATATTTGGAGTGGAGATAAATTTGGGTATCTCATGTCTTTTTTGTAGTTACTGAAATTTTGCTTCTCTCATAGAGGATAGCACCTTCTTTTATATAAGAAAACCATGCTGAACAGTCCTTTGCCAGTGTTTCCCATATCATGCAATGAATTCCAAGTTAAAGAATGTCCTTTAACCTCCTGTACCTCAGTTTCCTTATTCACAAAATAAAAGGATTTTTACTATATGTCTTCTGAGTTCTCTTGTGGCTATAGATCTATGCATCTTTGAACACAGAATCATTTTTAATATTAAAGTAGATTAAAATATTTTACATCATCAGATGTAAAATCTAGACCAACTGCCTAACTTTTAAACTGAGGCAACTGAAATGTGGAGATATCATATTATTTGACAGGGATTACAGACCTAGGTCCTTAGAAAAAAAGTTCCTAACCCAGGTCTCTTGAGTCCTGGCCTAGCTCTCTCCTGAAATGGAAAAAAAATGGTTTGATTTTTCTGTCTGACATACTTTTCTTGCCAAAAATCCATTATGTGCCAACCATAGAGGGAAATCCAGAGTAACAAATCACCAACAAAAGGGGTTGACTCTTATATCAGTGATCCTGTGAACTTTTAACTTTTGTATCTCATTCTATGTCCGTATCTCCTATGGTACCACCAAACAGTTGAAACTAATTTAAGCTGTAAACATGAGATTGTAATGTAAAATACACTTTGATGAATTCATTGACATGAACATCTATTTTTGCCACTTTTTTCAAATCATTTCTATTGCTGCTGTTTCCAGGTAAAATGAAGTCCCTAGTCTTCATCTTTATTGAAACTTCCAGTCAGTCACATATGGAGAATATCTAATCCAGACAACACTTTCAGGTGATTACATCTATTGTTACCTAGGCTTTGCTAATTAATATTATTATTATGACTAGGAACATCAGAAACAACAAAAAAGCATATATTTACATATCACTGTGGTTTCCAAATTACTTTCTATATATTATTGTGCTTCCATTCTTTAAATTTATATCCCCGTTTATATTCCATTGTCCAATGACATTGGCTTCCTTTCTCTTTTACAAGACACTTCACCTCCATATGTTGTGACTTTAAACTGTTTTTCCCCTCATACCTAGGATGTTCTTCATCCTGAATTCCTCCTCTGATTCCCTCTCTTCCTTCAAGACTCAACTCAAATCATGCCATCTTTAAGGAGCCTTTCCTAGTCCTTCTCAGTGTTAGTTTCTTCCTTCTGAGATTTCCTCCAATCTGTCCTGTATATCCCTTGTAAAACATTACAATCATCCCTCCTATCCAGACAATTACATTTTGAATCATCCAAGATAATTTAGTGTGGGTCCCTACCATTTTTACTGTTGAACTCCTAATGTCCTTTCAATGATCATTGTGTCATTAAGCCAGAGTTGGAAGACATTCTATTGACCATTTAATTCTAAATCCCACTTACCTGTGGGGAAACTTAAGTCCACTTTGGTTAAATGATTTGACCAGGATCACAGAGATAATAAATGGCAGATGTCTGATCTTATAGCTGAGTTCCTTTTTCTTTTTTACTGAATCACACTGTAATCCATATTAGGAACCTGGGGGTAATGACAGAAAGGAACATAAAATAATAATATCTGATGTATAGTTGCACCAAACACCAGCATCAATAAATGCAAAATTACCAAAAGTAAAATCCAAATAAATATATCTTTTTTCACACCTGTATTTTTTTTTCAATGTAGCCAATTCTCATTAAAGAAATTCCTCCCACTAATGCAGGTCAGTGACATTTCTGTAACATAATTTGACACTGTTTTGAAAGGAGAGGCACAAACAGGTCTTTTGTCCTACCCATGGTCACACAGGTAAAATCACAGACATGAAATCTTCAAGCCAAGACTAGCACTCAATGCATTATGACAAGTGACTCTCAAAATACATTATATTGGACTAAATCTAGGCTGTCTCTACATCCAAGCTGAGCCCTTAAAATGATATCTCTTTGAAAAGGAAGGAAAATAGAAGCTTACATTGAAAATTAATCAAAGAGATATAATGGAACTTGGAAATTGCATCTGAGAATATGGGTTTGCATCCAGACACTGAAACATAATCTTTATAAAACTGACAACAAATTAATTCCACACTCTTGGTCTCAGTTTCTTTACCTGTAAAAAGGGGGAGTTGGACTAGATGACTTTTAAGGCTCCTTCTATTCCAAAATGACAATCCTTTTATCCCAAACACATTTAATCACTATAAAATGATTGGCCCTGAGAGATCCTAATGGAAGATCATTATAGAATACTGGTATTTGAGTTAGGTTGGGTAGGAAATCAATGGGGAAGCTGTGGCATGAGGAGAATAGAGGACTAGACTGGAGTTAAGAAGACATCTTCCTCAGTTCAAATCTGACCAGACATTTACTTGCTGATTGACTCTAGGAAAGTCACTTGACCCTGTTTTCCTCAGATTCCTCATCTGTACAATGATCTGGAGAAGGGAATGGGCAACATCTCCAAAAAACAAACAAACAAAAAATAGGGTCATGAAGAGTTGAACATGACTGAAAAGAACTCAACAACAAGAATTCAATAGGCAATGACAGGGAAGACCTGTGCTTGGAAGTAATTTATTCAGAGGGACACATGGTAAGGGACCTTTGCAAACATCAATTTTATATTTTTGGAAACTGAGGCATGACAGGATTAATTAAAATAGGGTCAAACAGCCAACTGGTAACTATCAAAGGAAGGCTTTGAATTCAGGTCTTCTTGACCTCAAATTCCATTGTTCTCTATGCACCCCTGCATGGTGCTTCTCACTTTGTCTGCACTTTTTGTATAGTAGAGGAAAGAAGGTAAATGTGTGACCGAATGAAACAACTCTTCTGTCCTTATGTCTCTCTCTTGTCTCACATAAGGGGTCAATATTAGTAGCTTCAAAGAAAAGTATTGTTCATTGTGAATGCAACTCACATTTTCTTGTTGGTTCCTTTTTGTCAGTTGCAATTAGACATGCAATTCCTTTGGCACTTGCTAAATTGGGAGAAAGGATTTGACAGTGCACTCAAGAGGTAGTGGAGAGTAAGTGGCCCACAGGGATTTCTTTATTTCAAAGCTTATAAAAGCAATGTTGAATGCTGGAATAATTTAGATTATCAAACAGCTGAAATCTCTCTGGGCAGGTCCAGATTAACAGACCACATTGAAGTATCCTGCTAGATAGAAAGGAGACAAAATCCCAGCTTTAATTAATGATCAGGCTGACATGGTCAAGGCCATTGCACAGTAAAGGGAGATTCCATGCTAAATCGTTGGGCATGCGTATAAAACCTGGCCACTGTAAACAGGCTGATGGTGAGAGCTAACAGCAGGCAATCCCTAGAGACTTGACAATTTCCCTGCCTGTTTCTGAACTTTCATTTCCCCTGCCTTGTTATTAAGGGTGTCAGGAACATTGGATGTCTTCCAGCTACCTTCCCACAGGGAAACATGTTCCTTTCTCCTGTCCTTAAATGAGAACCAGAGTGGAGCTGAGCAGCATCAGAAGTAGCAGCAGCCCAGAAAGAAAGGCTAAGAGGCTTTCTCAGCATCTTAAGTGCCTCCCCTGGGGGGCCAGAATTCCAAAGGAGAGAGGGACCAGCCTAATGTGTTGCTTTAAATGATAGCAAATCTAGAGGGAACATAAATGTGGTCTCCTGAAAGGGAATCCAGACATCTACTGCCCCAGTTTACTTTCCCCTTGTACCACACTTGATAGACTTGGAACTGCAAATACAATACAGAGAAGTTAAATTATTTGAACAAGGTCATACTGGTTGTCCATGACAGAATTGGAATTTAAACCCAGGTTTTCTAATTCTAAAGCTATCGTTTTCCCCACTGCATCACAATGCCTTTTCAAAATTGCTTCTCCTTATTATCAGCTTGGGCATATCAATACTAACTAATATGGATGATAAAGGAAGAGGGAAAGGGATGGGGATAAGTATGGCAAAAGGGCAATGACATCAGTGATTTCCCCAGACTGGGAAATTATTGTTTTCCCCCAATTATTTAAATGAGACATGATGATAAAGACAGAGCTATCTTTCTGACTTGCCATTTCTGATTGGTTTAACATGATTCTATAAAATCATATGAGTTGAGACCTTGACAAAATTTCACATATCATTGGGAAAGTAATGATGTAATGGAACCCATGTTTGATTTGGCAACAGGAGCCACATGTTAGAATCTTGACTTTAGTGCTTCCTTGGTGTGGCACCTTGAAGAAGTCATTTGGCATCCTTGACCTGTGCTATCTTCATGTTTTAAATGAGGATTCTGGTAATTACTAGACTGACTTCCCAGGATTTCTGTGAAGAAGTTGTTTCAATGCCTTCAAGATTTTTCAAGAAGTGTTTTTTTTTTTCCCCTTGTTATTTAGAGGACGGAAAGAAAAATTTATGTGGTGCCTACCAAATACCATGTACTGTGATAAGTGTTTTACAAATATTTTCTCTTTTGTTCTCATAATTCTGGGAGGCAGGTACAATTATGATCTCCATTTTATAGTTGGTAAAACTGAGGTAAACATAGGTTAAATGACTTGCCCAGGGTCACACAGCTGGGAAATATCTGGGGATGCATTTAAATCCCTCAGGTCTTCCTGACTCTAGGCCCAGGGCTCTATCATCTGTGGCATCTAGAATACTAACATCCACCTAGCAGTTCTACTAGAACCCTTTATTGTATAGTTGATAATACTGACTTCAAAGTGTTGAAATGAATTGGCCAAAGTCTCAGAATTAATAACAATATACCAGTACAACAATGAATGCGCCATAGACCAATGAAAATACCAATCAATGCATATCCAAACCTATCAATTCCTAACCATCCTCAGGAACCCTTGTCCTTTGCATCCTTTATGTTCTTTGCAGAGGGATCCATAGAAAGTGCAGAGGTCCTTTTTAAAGATCTCTTGACATATTAAGGATGCCAATGGAGCATAAGGGCTGTCTATCAGTTGTGTTTTCTACTCACTGTGTGCCAAGCTCATCTTTTTTTTTTCCAATCGTGCATTTCTTTGTTGAGCTTCTTTATACATGCCACTTGTGAAGTAATGATAAGTTGTATTTTTAGGGTACTTTGAAATGTATTATGTACATGGGGGGATTGAAAGGGTAACATGGTATATCAGAAAGAACACTGGCTGCGGAGTCAGATAACCTGGGTTCCTATCCCACCTCTGACTTTGATTTCCTCTATGACATTAGGCAAATCAGTTAACCACCACTGACATGATTCCTCTTCCACAAAATGAAGCATTTGGATTATGTAACGTCCAAGGTCACTTTCAGAACTGTTTGTGTTATTCTATAATCTCATTTGAATTTTAAAACACCATTACTTAAGGTAGATACATGTATTTTTATCCTCATTTTACAGATGAAGAAATTAAGACTCAGGAGGTTAAGTGACTTGTTCGTGAGTACACAGTAACTGCCAAAGGAAGGATTTAATAATTGATCTTCCTCACTTCAAGTCTAGTCATTTATCTGTTATTACATTATTGTCTTTCATTTTTGGATGGAGATGGGGAGCTTTAAAACTTAAGTGATTTGCCTAAATTTATACTTAGAATCTAGAACAAAGTTAATGTATATAGGATAAGAAATTTAGACTGAAAGAAATTCTCAATAGGTTGTTGCCCAAATATATTAAATAATTATTAAAATGCATTTAATAGAATGTACCATTTATCATGCATGCATGTTCACATATGTACATGCATGTGTTTCTATATAGGCATAAATCTATGCATTATATATGCTCTCTCTGGTCATGTACATATGTATACATGCATACACATACACAGAGAGGTATATATAATGTTTGTATGTATATATAAGCACATACAAACACTTTTGGTGGTAACAGAGTACATGCTTTCTGGTACAAATCTTGTAAACAAGTATGTGAGCATCAAAGTATGAATTAGTACCAAGGAGGAGGGAGAACCAGAAATATATGTATGTGTGTATGTGTATACACACATACATACACACACAATATCATTACAATACAGAAAATGGAAAAAAAGGATGCCACCAGACCCACCAAACCACCTTTCCCCCCAAAAAAAATGCAGTAAAATTATTACCAAGCTTGGTCCTATAAAAAGAGATGAGAAAAAATGCCTCTGTAACCTGCATAGGTGAGGGCTTATAACTATGCAGCAAAGTATATACAGTGTCAAGCTTTTCTATATTCTTTAATTTTACTGAACTAACTCTCACTCTCTCATTTTCATAAAAAATGAAAGGAATGTATATAATGGGAAATTAAAATAATGAAAAAATAAAATATATAAATAAGCATTTATTTCTTTATAAAAAAGGAACTGGAACCCAGGCCTTTTAACCCTAAGGATAGAATTATCTCTGCTATATAATACTATTTCTCACCGAGAACTGCATTGTATCATTCCCTGTTCAGTGATCTTTTTACTAGACTCTTTTCTCCTCATTTGTAGTATGCAAGTCATTTGGAGGAAGATGGCCTTATCCCCTCTCTCCCCCCCCCACTATTTATGTTAAAAACAAAACACCTAGAAATATAATGTAGTCTGTCTAAGATAAATGCTCATGTGACTAATTCTTAGGTAAACACTACTTCTGGATAGCAAGTACTTATCCATTACATTTACCTAATATATGTTTCCCAAATCTTTTAGGGAGGTCTTCTCTATTGGCCTTGTAAAAATCCTGAAAGAATTTTAAAATACTCTGAAAATATGCATCATGACTCAAAAAGGTTTTCTTTGGTATAAAGAGGTCATTTCTAGACACTTTGACTGATGTGAATCTAGCTACCTCCATGGTTACTCTGATATGTGTGGGGGGAGGGATTAGTTATTTCTGTATTTATGTGTTGTCTCTTATTTGACACTGACAGAAACTTAGGCTAATGTCAGAGACAGGACTAGGGATCAAAATCATATATTAGTATCTACAACAATGAGTTTGTGTCAACTGATCTCTCAGGCCTTCATTAGAAGCATTAGAAAGAGGAATGTTTTGGGGTTTTTTTGCTTTTTCAGGGGGAGAGGGGGGAGGACAGAGCAATTACAGTTAAGTGACTTGTCCAAGGTCACATGGCTAGTAAATGTTAAGTGTGTGGAGTCAAATTTGAAGTTAGGTCCTCCTGATTCCAGGGATGGTGCTCTATTCACTGTGCCACCTGGTCACCCCAAAGAGAATGCTTACATTTCTGAAATATGTGTCAATTTTATAGGTAAATTTTTTTTTCAAGTAGCAGAAAACCAGCAATAGCTCTCACTTTTTCAGTAATATGGATGAAAATAATGCCTTGGAATCTTAATTGTTAACACATTTTTATCCTTCTAAAGAAGGGGAGGGAAGCTGAATGAAGAAATCAAAAACTTGTTTCTATGTAAGATTGACTTTATTTTTAGTTAATATGCAATATCACAATCACCAAAAGTAGCATTTTCTGCCCTTGCCAGCACACAGCATTGTTCTGATGAGTGTTTAATGCCACACTTGTGCTATAGGAAAATGTCTAATATTTGCTTTAGAGTGGAGACTCCTGGTGTGAGCGCCTCGCTGTTCCATATATTGCCACTGACTGAGAATTAAATTTTACTGTCATTATCATTATTCAGTATTTCAGAGGCTCTTCTGTTTAAATGGGCTTTGATCTCAGCTCATCCTACTTAGTCATGGGGCCTAGAAAGGCTCAATAAATATGATTTCATTTTGAGGAACAGAAGGCCACTATTACTGACTTTGTCATGCATAGAAAGGGGCTGAAATTTCATCCATCATAACAAAGACCAATATCAGAAGTGGAATGAAGTGATCAAAATACTTCATTCTATGGCCCTTTCATTAACACAAGAATCATTTCTTTTTCCTTCCATGTCAGGAATGAGTGTTGAGATTCAGATAGTTTCTGCACTTTGTTTTTCAACAGTTGTATTGTTGTTTTTGTTTGATTAATAGCACTTTGAAGAAGCAGTTCATCTGTTAAAAAAAAAACGGTCTGGGGTTTGTAGTGGACTGCAAGAGAATTAAATAAGCAATTTGCATAATTCAACAATAGTATATGACAACCAATGCAATGATTGGACCACAGTAAAAGAGGCATATTTTATAGGGATAAGGAAGGGAGTGTGCTGTTATACTCTTCCCTAGTTATATATCTAGAATATTACCTTTTCTTCTGGTGCCACATTTTTAAGGATATTGATAAGAAGGGAGTAATTTGTAAGAGAGGAAGAAAGATTATAAAAAAATAAAACAAGTTCATAGATGGCAGGTTAAGTATCTCTGCAAATTCTAATGTCTGAGTATTACCTAGAAAGCATGGTACATAACATGTTAGCACTTATTACCTAGCATAAATTTATCTCTCAGATCAGCTGTCTGTCACCTTTCAGAACACATAGACCTTAGGGAACAAGTTTTATGCTATATTTATTGAAAGGGAAGTTGTTCAATTAGAGACTTGGAGCCTATGAGGACCCTATAAATGTTCTAGTAGAAATAATATCAACAATGCCCCCAAAAGACAGTTTGAAATACTACTATTCAATAGACCCAAATTAGGCTATATTATTTTGAGGGAATGCGGTATTTGTTGGCACACAAAAGATGACAACAGAACTTTGTACACATGGTAGGCAAGGGATAAATAAAAGACATCAGACCTGAAAAGGAGCCATGTATAGGTGCCATTTATGGACTTCATCTATTTCTTTAACTTCCAACGATGTGGGAGAGTATCATGTCTGAATCCTGTTTCTGCAAGTTTGTACCTATGTGATCTTGGGAAAGTCATTTACCCTCTGACTCCCATTTTGAGCCATTGGTAAAATGAATGAGTTGGGTTGAAGGGTCTCCCTAGTACCCTTTTTGCCTTAAGGTCTGTGGAGCCTGAATATATGAAGGAATATTTCTGAAGAGGCCCAAGGATAGATTACCTTAAAATCCTATAGAGATACTACATATGTGGCTAGTGAATACATGAATTGTACACCATGCTTTCATGACTCCTCATCTGTGGATGCAAAAGGTGCAATTGCAATGCTACACTCCTGGAATCCTACTTGAGGTGCTCAAATGGTCTGAAGTAGATGTATGTCAAGGATTGTACCTTATCTCCTTTATGAATTTACTTTTTCTTTGAGATTAGGCATTTAGGGCAAAAGTTTCCCTTTGTCAGACATCTGAACTTGATCAAAAGCAGATGCTACCTGCTCTACAATATGGATGCCCAGAAAAAAAAATATGACTTTTTATTTGCTTGAGAAAACCAATAGACATGCTTTGTAATAAGATAAAAACAATAAGAAATGTGGGGTCACTGAAGTGTTTTCCTATGTTACCAATATTTGTGATCATTTACTTCCTTATCTCAGTAATCCAAAGACAGCTAACTACCCACTGTGTGGTCCTCCACTGACCAGTTCCTAATGGCACAAATTTACCACCTCAGCCCAAAACTAGACTTCTAGGTTTCTATTGCCATAGCAGCCTTTTCTCATGGCTCACTTTCCTTCTCCAACCTTGTGGAATTGTAGGCCCAATTTTGGAAGACAAGATAGCTCATCTTCTTGCATATCTGTACCTATTGGAATGTTCTATGGACCAGCATTGATCCCTTCTTTAATAATCCTGTCATCCCATTAATCAATACCACTCAACAGTTTGCAACAACATGGAAATTCCTAATTCTAGATAAAATTAATTAAAGGCTAAACAAATCATGTTCAGCAGAGATTATGATTTAGACCTGCAACAGAAAAACTAATAGGTGGCAACACAGTACAGAGTCAGTTCTAGAAATTTGGACTTCAACCAATTAAAGGAATGATGGGGATTTTTTTTTCTCTTCTTCCTCCAAATACCGTGGCCTCATAATTGCTAACTCTTTCTGTATCTTCTCTAATACTTATTCTTATTATGCTGGGGTAGAAAAAGGGTAGGGTTGAGGGACAGGTTTGAGGTACATGAATGGTGTCTCTGATACATAATGGCGTATACTGAGCCATACGTTCCAGTTACAAGGACCACTTGGTGAGACACTTAGTAAAAGAGAGGTAGGATCAAATGTTTAGGCAAGACCTCACCTCTGATACTGAACAGCTGTGACACCATAGACAAGTCACCAAATCTCTCTGAGGCTCAGGTAAAAATGGGAACATTGCTTATAGACCTTTCCACAGAGTAGTGACATGTAAAGTGCTTTGTAAACCTTGAAGTGCATTGAATGTTAGTGGGTTTTAATTTGCAGCACCTACTCTGTCATATGCACATGTACATGTGTATGTGTATGTGTGTGTGGGGGGGGGTGACAATGAGACAAACCTGTTTTAATGTGATATTGGATAACAAAGTATAAGTAGATGATGCACTTTTAGTAACGAAAATCAATCATGGAATCCAGGTTGTCTCTAATATAATAGAGTGCCAGGCCTGGAGTCAGGAAGACTCATCTTCCTAAGTTCAAATCTGGCCTAAGATATTTATCAGTTGTATGAACATAAGTGAGTCACTTTACCCTGTTTGCCACAGTTTCCTCATTTATAAAATGAACTTGAAAAGGAAATGGCAAACCACTCCAATATTTTTGCCAAGAAAACTATAATGAGGTCATGTAGCAGTAAGCACCCAAGCATACCCAAGGTGGCTGCCAAAACAGGTTTTTAGATCTGCCTTTCTAAAGGAAAACAACTCAAAATGTGTCAACAATCTTGCTTTAATCAAACATATGTAATTTACCTAGTTCAGAGGAAAAAGTTCAGCAACCCAAACTTTAGATAATATAAACAATTACAAGCAGACAACAAATACAGAGAAACATCAGCAGACAGGCTTCTAACTGTCTGACCATTAAAGCCATACCTAGTCAGTTACCAGAGAGGCAAGCACCAACATCTGGGTTTTCAAAGCCAGGGGGCTCAATGGCTGCCCCAAATCTTCTCTGGTCAAATCACACAACTCTTCTCAAAGTGAGTCCCATAACAAAGCCTCACATTAGGGTATATATAGCCTTCTCCTGGCTCAGAGAATGTCACAACCTTCTTGACCCACTGCCCTATCACAGAGCACCAAGGTGTGGCCATTCCTGAAAATCAAGCCTCCTGCCACAGGCTCCAGGTGACCACATTCAGGATCTTAGGGAGCAGAGTATATTTTCAAATCAAGGAAGGTTCTCAGAGACACTTAAGATTATCAAAGGGCCTAGGGCAGGGAAGATCTTAAACTCCCATTCCCATAACAGGTCAGGAAGAGTTGAACATCTTTGAAAAGACTGAATGACAACAAAAAGATAATCTCTATCTCTTTGGACTCAAAGAACATTATTGTTTCTTACTAGGCTACTGTAACCTCTCAGGGTCAGGTCAAAATCACCTCCTGTATAGCCCTCTGAACCCTGATAAGGCAGTGCTCTCCTTTCCTTGATTCCCTCCAACATCTTTTCAGCTAGTCATATTTTAAATCCCTTCTGGCTTCTTAGAGAACTTTTCTCTACCTGCTGTTTCTCACTATTAAGGCTTTTATAATTGACAGAACAGGCCTCTGGTCTATATTTTCTTCTGGCTCTCTCCTAAAGTACTTCTAACCCAGATCAAATCATCATATTTATTGCCTCCCTACATTCTCTAAACAGCTTCCTTTTTTCTCCATTCCTGACTCTTCTGTCTGGTCACCAGCTCACAGTGATGCCCTTTACTGGTCTGTCAATCAGTCAGGAAATTAGCATTTCTGAAATTCATTTTTATATTTGAGAACCTTTCCATCTATAAAACAGTATATATTATAATTCAGTGTATCATATATGGGTCTTTGGCAAAGAATAATAAAAAAATAGAACCTTGTTATCTATACTATACTATATGGGAACTATACTAACTTTATTATTTTTTTAAAGAATCACATGTTTATTTTATTTTTCTAAATTACATGTATTTTTTTAAATTTTGTTTCAAATTATTTCCCTCATTTCCTCCTCTATATTATCCTGGAGAAAGGAAAATAATTTTTAGATGGCTTAGTGGATAGAGTGTTAGTTCTGGAATCAGGAAGACATGAATTCAAATTTATCTCCAGACACTTAGTAGTTTAGTAACTATGGGGAAATCTACTTTAATCCACTGGAGAAGCATATGGTAGACTACTCCAGTAGGTTTTGGTGGTGGTAGGGGAAGCAGCTAGGTATCACAGTGGATAGAGGGCCACACCTAGTATCAGGAAGACTCTTCTTCCTGTTTTCAAATCCAGGCTCAGACACTTACGAGCTTTATGACCTTGGGCAAGTCACTTAATCCTGTTTGCCTCAGTTTCTTCATCTGTAAAGTGAGCTGGAGAAGGAAAAGGCAAATCAATGCAGTATCTTTGCCAAGAAGTCTCCCAAAGGGGTTACAACTCCAAGTGAAAAGTAATTAAACAACAATAAAAACAAAATGTATGTGAAGTCATGAAAAACTTAATTTCATATTAGTCATGTTGCAAAGGAAAATAGAGACCCCCCAAAAGTTTTAAAAGTAAAATAAAAAAACCAAACCCTATATTTTTATAGTGATGCCTTTTTAATGATAAAATACATTTCCGAGTATATTTTCCCTCCCTTTCCCTTCAAAGAGAATAATCCTTTGTAACAAATACTTAAAGTGAAAGAAAAAAAGCAATATAGAAAAAAATAACCAATCCCTGAACCATATATGACCATATGCAGTATTTGACGGTCATAGCCTTCCAACTCTACAATGATGGAAGAGAAGGATTACAATGGTATTCTTAAATCTGATGCAAGTTCAGCATGATTAAGAGTTCCGTATGGCTGCTTGTTATTTTTACGGAAATGGAAATGACCCTGCACTGACTATCTGTACTCCTTTTCCTGGTTATTCTGATGAAAAGAGACATGTATTTACAAGATAGTGAAACAGGTTAGAGTTTCCATCTCTAGATTCTAAAGTGCCTAGTACACTAACTGAAATAGAGTTCTTTTTTTTTCTTCTGCCTAATTCTTTAAAAAAAATATAATTAATAGGGGCATCCAGGTAGCACAGTGAGTAAGAGCACTTTTTCAAGGTTATTTGGGCTGCCTTGAAAGTCTTAGTGTCTTGGGTCAGTGGAAGATGGGGGATGTTCAGATCTTCTTCCTTTTGTGGCTATGGAAACCCTTCAGCACCATGTTCTTGGCCTTCAAGGTCTTGGACCTGGCTTCTGTTTTGTGGGGGACAATGATTTCCTTCTTCACCTTTGGCACTGTCTTGGGGGAATGGCCATTTTTATTATTTTGTTTCAGCCTAACTACGAGTAATTATTATGTCTCCAACTGCTTAGATCTGACTTTATTTGTGTGGAAGTATTTTGTAACTGTGTTCATTTATGTTTTGAGTTTTTCTTGGCACATTGCCAAATATTTTATATTGTCTGAAGTAATTATAAATAGAATTTCTCTTTCTATCTCTTGCTGCTTAACTTTGTTGGAAATATTTATTCAGAAATGCTGATGATTTCTGTTGATTTAGTTTATAAACTGTAATTTTCATAAAGTTGTTAATTATTTCAACTAGTATTTTAGTTGGTTCTCTAGGATTCTCTTAGTATGTCATCATATCATCAGCAAGGAGTATTATTTTTTCTGTATTGAGAATTCTAATTCCTTCGATTTCTTTTTTTTATTTTTATTGCTATGGCTTGCATTTCTAGTACAAAGTTGAGTAATAGTGATGACCTTGATTTAATATGATCATATGAGGAGAAATTCTCTTAGCTTATCCTTATTATAGAAAATGTTTGCTGATGGTTTTAAATAATTATTATTTTAAGAAAAAACTGCATTTCAAAATAGATAGTTCTCATTACATTAAATTTTTTAAAAGTTTTTATACAAAGCCAATACACTCACAATTAGAAGGGAAACAAAAGGCTGGGACAAAAGTTTTGCAGGCAATGTTTCTGATAAAGGCCTCATTTCTAAAATATATAGAGAACTGAATCAAATTTATAAGAATGTCATTCCCAAATTTATAAATAGTCTAAGAATATAAACAGGCAGTTTTCAGATGAAATTAAAGTTATCTATAATCATGTAAAATATTCTAAATCACTTGATTAGAGAAATACAAATTAAAACAACACTGACATACCATCTCACACCTATCAGATTGGCTAATATTATAAAAAAGGAAAATGATCAATGTTGGAGGTGTGGGAAAATTGGAATACTTATGCACTCTTGTTATTTTGAACAAATTCAACTATTTTGGAGAACAATTTAGAAATATGCCCAAAGGCAACCAAGCTATACATATCCGTTGATCCAGGGATACCACTACTAGTTCTATATCTAAAAGAGATCATTAAAAAAAGGAAAAATACCTAAGTGTACAAAAATATTTATAGCAGCTCTTTTTGTGATGGCCAAGGATTGGAAATTGAAGACATGTCCCTCAATTGGGAAATAGCTGAACAAGTTGTATGTATGTAATTCATACATGAATGTAATGGGATACTATTGTTCCATAAGAAATTATGAGGAGGTGGACTTCAGAAAAAGCTGGTAAGATTTACATGAACTGATGCTGAGTGAAATGAGCAGAACCAGATCACAAATACAAAACACTTCTCACACAAATAAAGTCAGATCCAACTAATTGGAAAAACATAAATTTCTCATGACTGGGTCAAGCTAATATAATAAAAATGACAACTTGACCTAAATTAAATTATATATTTAGTGCCATACCCATCAATTTACTAAAAAAAAAACTACTTTATAAAGCTAGAAAAAATAGTAACAAAATTCATTTGGAAGAACAAACGGTCTGAAATATCAAGGGAATTAATGTAAAGAAATGCTAGGGAAGGTAGACTAGCTATAATAGATTTTAATCTGTCTTATAAAGTAGCAGTAATCAAAACTACTTGGTATTGGCTGAGGAATAGAGTAGTGGATCATTGGAATGGATTGGGCACACAAGACTCAGCAGTTGATGTCTATAGTAATCTATTGTTTGATAAACATAAAGACCCCAGTTTTGGGGATAAGAACTCACTATTTGACAAAAACTGCTGGGAAAACTGAAATGTAAAATGGCAAAAAATGGACATAGACCATTATTTTTTACATGATATACCAAAACCAAGTCTAAATGGGTGCATGATCTAGTTATAAAGGCTGATACTGTAAGCAATCTCAGAAAGCATGGAATAGTTTACTGTCAGAATTTTGGGGAGGGGAAGACTTTATGACCAAACAAGAATTAGAGAGAATTATCAAATGCAAAATGGATAATTTAGGTTACATTAAATTGAAAAGCTTCTATATAAATAAAACCAATGTAACCAAAATTAAGAGGGAAGTAGGAAATTAGGAAAAAATTATTTACAACCAATGTCTCTGATAAAGGACTCATTTCTAAAATATCAAAGAATTGAGTTAAATCTATAAGAATATAAGTCATTCCCCAATTGATAAATGGTAAAAAGATATGAACAGACAATTTTCAGAGGAAGAAATTAAAAATATCTATACACATATGAAGAAAGGCTCTAAATCACTATAGATTGAAGAAATGCAAATCAAAACAACTCTGAGGTACCACATCTCACCAGTCAGATTGGCTAAGATGAAAAAAGCAGGAAAATGACAAATGCTGGCGAGGATGTGGAAAAATTGGAACCTAATGCATTGCTGGTGTTGTGAACTGTTCCACCCATTCTGGAGAGCAATCTGGAATTATGCCCAAAGGGCTATAAATAATTTCATACCCTTTAACCCAGCAATGCCACTTCTAGGGTTGTATCCCAAAGAGATCATAGAAGCGGAAAACCCGTATGTACAAAAAAATATTTATAGCAGCTCTTTTTCTGGTGGCAAAGAATTGGAAATTAAGGCAGTGCCCATCAATTGGGGAATGGCTGAACAAGTTGTGGTATAGGAATGTAATGGAATACTCTTGTGCTATAAGAAACCAGTAGCAGATGGACTTCATATTTACCTGGAGAGGCTTGTACAAACTGATGCTGAACCAGGAGGTATTTCCACACAATTACACACAAAATGTATATTTGATGACCAACTTTGATAGACTGGACTCTTCTCAGCAATGCAGCATTGTATGTCAACCCAAATGTCTCATGATGGAGAGAGATATCTACATTCAGAGAAAGAACTAGAAAGGACTGAGTTTGAATCCAGATTGAAGTAACCTACCCGATCTTTTTCTTTTTCTTGTTTGGTTTTGTTTACTCTTTCCCACTGTTCATTGCATCTGATACAATCCTTCTTTATAACCTGAGTAATGTCTAATATGAAAATATTTGCAGATCCTATACTTGATTGTATGCCATTATGGGGGGAGGGGAGGGGAGGGAGAGAATGTTTGGACCTCAAGGAACTGAATCTTGTAAACTAAAAGTAAACAAACAAATTAATGAAGTCCAGAAAAATAAGAGACAGAGAGAGAGAGAGAGAGAGAGAGAGAGAGAGAGAGAGAGAGAGAGA
>NW_027185804.1:27892394-27901621 GCF_028583685.1 Petaurus breviceps papuanus
AGAGAGAGAGAGAGAGAGAGAGAGAGAGAGAGAGAGAGAGAGAGAGAGAGAGAGAGAGAGAGAGAGAGAAGGACAGAGAGAGGAAAGAAAGACAGAAAGAAGGACAGTGACAGAAGGTGAGAAAGTAATAGGGAAAGGAGAGAGGTAAATAAAGTAGGGAAGGAGAAAGAGAAGGAGGGAGAGAGAGAGGGAGCATGTGAGAGAATAAAAGTGATTGAAAGACATATGTATATCCATGGATATATATATATATATATATATGTGTGTGTGTGTGTGTGTGTGTGTGTATACATATACATATGTATGTATATATATAGAGAGAGAGTTAGAGAGAGAGAGAGAGAGAGAGAGAGAGAGAGAGAGAGAGAGAGAGAGAGAGAGAGAAGGACACAGAGAGGAGAGAAAGTGTGAGAAAGCTGGGAAAATAATTAGGAGAAAAGGAGAGAAAGGGAGAAAAAAGGGAGCAAGGGAGAAAGAGAAGGAGGGAGAGAAACAGGGAGAATGTGAGAAAGAAAAAAAAGAAATGAGCAGAACCAAGACAACATGGTACATAGTAATATCAACATGTGTGATGATCAACAATAATAGATTGAGCTCTTTTCAGCAATACAAAGATCCAAGATAATTCTGAAAAAAGTCACATTGCAGAAAATGCTATCCATATCTAGAGAAAGATCTGTGGAATCTGAATGCAGATCGAAGCATACTATTTTACCTTTTCTTAATTTTTTTTCTTCCTTACTGTTTTTCCCCTCTGTTCTAATACTACTTCCACAACATGACTAATGTGGAAAAATGTTTAACATGATTGTACATACATAACCTATATCAGATTGCTTTCTTTCTTGGGCAGGAGAAGAGGAAGGGATGAAGGGAGGAAAATTTGTAATTCACAATCTTACAGAAAATAAATGTTGAAAACTATCTTTTCATTAAATTGGAAAAAAAATCTACGAAGTGAAAAAAAAAAAGAAAACTACATTTATTCCTATGCTTTCTAGTACTTTTAAAAAGAATTCTATTTTTTTCAAAAGATTTTCTGGATCTACAGAGATAATCATATGATTTTTGTTGTTTGTTATTTATATTTACCAAAATTTTGTTATTAAAGGAATGTTTTAGGTTTCCTTCTTTTAGTTTATTATTGGAATTGTCTTCTTTAAATACTTAGTGGAATTCCCTTGCAAATCCATGTGGTTCTGGGGATTTTTTTTTTTCCTTAGGGAGGTTATTGATGACTTGTTTAACTTCCTTTCCTAAGATAGTAATATTTAATTATTCTGTTCCCTTATCTTTTATACAGAACAGTTTATATTTTGTAAATATTTATTTATTTCATTTAAATTGTTGGATTTAGGGGCGGCCAGGTAGCACAGCGAGTAAGAGCACCGGCTCCAGTGTTGAGAAGACCTGGCGATCAATCCTGGGCTCAGACACTGAGCACCCACCCAGAAACACCTGGCCGTGTAACCTTGAGCAAGTTACTTAACCCCAATTGCTTAAAACAAATAAATAAATTGTTGGATTTATTGGCAAATAATTTGGCAAAATTATTGTCACTTGAATATCATCTTCATTGGTAGCAAATTTATCCTTTTCATCCTTAATACTAGTAATTTGATTTTCTTTCTTTTTAAATCAAATTAGTCAATCATTTATCTTTTTTTTTATAAAACCAACTGCTAGTTTTGTTTTTACTGTAATGATTTTCTCACCTTAAATTTTATGATTCTTTTCTTTGATATTGAAAAATTTCAACTTGATGTTCACTTGGGAATTCATTTTTTTCTATTATTTTAGCTGTTCACTCAATTTTTTGATGTGCTCTTTCAGCATTTTATTTATGTAACTCTTTAGAGATATACATTTTCCCTTGCTACTGCTTTGGATGGATCTCATAAATTTTGGCATGTCTCATTGTTGCCATTCTTTATAATTAAATTATTTATTGCTTTTATGATTTGTTCATGACCCACTGAAATTTTTAGGCTTAGATTATTTATTTTCTAATTAATTTTTAATCTCTATTTCCATGGCTCTTTAGTGAATGTTATTTTTATTGCATTATGGAGTAAAAAAGATGAATTTAATATTTCTTTTTTGTATTTCGTTGTGAGATTTTTATACCTTAAGGCATGATTGATTTTTGTGAAGGTGCCATGTATAGCTAAGGGGGAAAAAGTATATTTCCTTTTAGTTCCATTCACTTTTCCCAAGAGTGCTATTATCTTTTACTTTTCCAAAATTCTATTCATCTTATTCACTTCTGTCTTATTTATTTTATTGTTACATTTATCTGAGTGGGGAATGTTGAATTAGCTCACTATTATAGTTTTACTGTTTATTTCCTCCTGTAACTCATTTAACTTTTCCTTTAAAATTTGGATGCTTGGGATGGCTAGGTGGCTCTTTACCTACCCTTTCCCCTTACTACTATTTCCCTCCCTTCTAACCAACTCCCCCCCCCCTTCTTATTCCTCCCTTACCACTCCTACTGCCTATGAGGCACAATGGATTTTTATACATACCAGAGTATGTTATTCCCTCTTTGGCCCCAAACCAATGAGAGTAAATTTCATGCAGTGCTCCTCTCCCTCCTTTCCATCTTCTATAATGACTTTTTGTGTTTTTTTTTTTCACACTATAATCCTAAATTTAACTGAATATGTTCATCCCTCTTTGAACCAGAACCAATGAGGATAAAGTTAATATGATTTTCATCTCCCTCCCTCCTTCCCCTCTAACTATAGTATGTTTATATGCTTCTTTGTGTAGCATTATTTACCTTTTTCTGCATCATTCTTTCTTTTTCTCCCACTACATTCCCTTTGAATCCCTTAATAAGTTTTTTTTATCGTCAGATTAGTTCATTTATACCCACACACTCTATGTATATCCCTTTTAAAATATTGCTAATATCATAAATATTTCAGTATTGACAGGTATCAGCTTCTCATATAGGGATATAAACAGTTTGCACTTATTGAATCCCAAGTTATGTGCATGTGTGCGTGTGTGTGTGTGAGTGTGAGTTTTCCTTGTTTAATTTTTTATGTCTTTCTTGAGTCTTGTAATTGGAGATCAAATTTCCATTGAGCTCTGGCTTTTTCATAAGTAAAATCTGGAAGTCCCTTATTTCATTTAATGACCATCTCCTTGCTGTAAGATTATGCTCAGTTTTGCTGGGTAGTTGATCCTTGGTTGCAGTCCTAGCTCTCTGGCCTTATGAAATATCAAATCCCAAACCCTCTGATCTTTTAATGTAGAAGGTGCTAGGTCCTGTGTAATCCTCACTGTAATTCCACGATGTTTGAACTGTTTCTTTTTGGCTGCTTTCAGTATTTTCTCCTTGACCTTGTAATTCTGGAATTTGGCTACTATACTTCCTGGAGTTTTCAATTTGGGATCTCTTTCAGGAGGAGTCTGGTGAATTCTTTTGATAACTATTTTATCCTCTGATTCTAGGACCTCAGGACAGTTTTCTTTGACAATTTCTTGGAGGATGTTGTCCAGGCTAATTTTTTTCATCATAGATTTCTGGTAGAACAATAATTCTTAGGTTATCTATCCTGCATCTGTTCTCCAGGTCAGTTGTTTTCCAGTGAGATATTTTGCAATTTCTTATAATTTTTCAATCTTCATGTTATGCTTGACTTAAATTGATGCATCATAGAGTTCTTAGTTTCAATTTGACTGATTCTAATTTTTAGGGAATTATTTTCCTTGGGTAGTTTTTGAAGCTCCTTTTTTGGGAGGTAATTTCTCCAGTTAGATTTTCAACCTTCTCTCCCAGTTCAAAAATTTTATTTTTTAAGGATTTGTTTTCTTCAATGAGATTTTTTTTTCCAATTTGGTCACTGTAGATTTAAATTTATCTTCTACCTCTCTAATTTAGCTTTTAAAATCTTTCTTGAGCTCATCCAAGAATGCTTTTTGGGCTTCAGACCAGTTTGTATTTCCTTCTCTGGTCTCAGGTTTGGATACATAGTAATTCTTCTTCACAATAATGAGATTCAATTTTCTTTGGTCTTGCCTTTTCAAGTTGCTTCTGGCCAATTGTAATTGCCTCTTTCCTGAAATTTAAAGAAGATTTTTGTTCCTAGGGTACAGAGGACTCTGACCAAAGCTTCTCAGGCTGGGAGCTACTGTGTTTCCCCGATAATAAGACCTATCCCGAAAATAAGCCCTCCCCTTACTGTGTAAGATTGCTCTAAAATAAACCCTCCCCCAAAAATAAGCCTTATTGAGATTGCTACTGTAGTGAAGGTGATCCCCTGCGCTACACGCTACATTATGGTACCCTCTATATGCACCGTCTCCCCCCCCCCAAAATGCACTCCGCGCTCCGAGCTGCATCCAATCAGAGCTGCAGCAGTGAGCGCGTCATCCTGTTCTTCCCCAGTGATTTGCTTATTGAATAAAGGTACACTTTTTTGTTCACATTTACCTGTTTATTAAAATTGCTTTCAATGTTCATTAAAATAAGCCCTCCCCTGAAAATAAGCCCTCTGGTGTTTTTCTGTCCAAAAAAATAATAAGACAGTGTCTTATTATTGGGGAAACACGGTAGGTGCCTGGTTGATTACTTTGTGTGCTGTAGCCTCTGGTTGTCTAGACTAAGGCCAAGGCCTGGACTCTCAGTGTTTCCCCTGAGTTACCCTGAGGCTCACAGAGTAATCTATGGGGGAAGGGTGGTCTGGCTGCTTAAGATTTCTATCTCTATGCCCCTGGGCTACAGCTCAAGCAGGCTCAGCAGCTGGCAGCCAGCAGAGCTGGTGTCCACAGATTCCCTGGTGGTGCTAAGGCCCACCTGGGCTTGTGTTATTAGGGCTTGATGGCTCCACCACCCTGGATTTCTGGATCTCCTACTGGGTTGGGGCTTCTGGGAACCCCTCCTGCCCTTAACTTGAGACTCCTCACTGCCTCAGTTGCACTGTTTCTCAGTGACTCCTAAGCCTGAGGCTATTTCCAGTATTTCAGGATTTTATTCTGGGTAGGACATTTATCTCACAGTTTTCTGGGTAATGGAGGGGGAATTGGAGCAGCTAGGGTTACTTTGCCATTTTGGCTTCTGGAAGTTTATGTAGATGATTTTTAAACTTCCAGGCTGTGGGCTGATAGTCCCAGGAGAAGTTGCTGGACCTGGACTATGCCTTGTGCTTTCTCTTACCCCGCTCTCACTGATCCTCCCATCCAGTGGTGAGATGGCTACAAAGCGCCCTTGAGGTGGGTGAGTCTGCTGGCTGGGGCTCTTTCTCACTCTGCTCTAGTTTGCTCTCTTTTCCACGCTTGTGCAGCTGTGTTCCCCATACCTGGACCCATGTAGGCACTTTCCTGGGCTATATTCCACCATGCTCCATCTCCCAGTGTATTCTGTCTCTCTAAAATCTGTTCAGATTCACTTTTTAAATTTTAGTGACCAGATTCATGGAGGAGCTTAGAAAAGTTACTGTTCCTGATCTTAGTCCTGTGTCTGGCAATAGTAGGTGCTTAATAAATGCCTGTGAAATTGTACTGACCTCTTCTTGAAAAGATCCCTGATTGTTTTTGTGACCCAAAATAAGTTATTAAGGAATAGGATAGAATGTGACATTCTTAGAAATACATATTTTATTTAGAGTCTCACAGGAGTAACTTAATTAATGACTTATTTTCCTGCAGAGCCCAATGGTACTACAGTTAAAAACATTATAACTCAGGAATTTTTAATCTCACCTTCAACAGCAAGAAGATTTTCCTAGTGTTGCTGCCTACTCTTTCTGCTTCTGATTATAATAACAAAAATAATGGTCATACTTAGTAGCAGTCATAATAATAAATCTTCATTTGGGGTATTGATGACACAAGGTCAATAAGTGCATTCTACTCAAAAACATAGCTATTTAGTCATCACCAGGAAGTTAATTTAATAAAACTAGGAGAAAGTAGGAAAAAAAGCAAATAATTGGATAGTCAGACAAATGAAATGAACTGCAATTAAAAATTAAATAGATAAAGAAAGTGGAGAAAGGTAGCAAGATGTGAGAATGCGATGGAAAATCAGAGTGAAAATCATTACAATTGCTTTCCACTAGGGGCTGTTCTACACACCTGGTGTGTAACATTAGGCAAATCCTCTCCCTGAGAACAGGGAACATTAAACATTACAAAGGAGATTTGGAACTATATCCCTCCCCTCCACCGCTGGCCTTTCCTTAGAGAGAACAAGGAGAGGAAACAAAAATAAGGGACAGTCCCATCTTCTAGTGCCCTAGATTTCCTACCTGTCTTCCTTCCATTCCCCCAAGGACTGGTGGACCCTTTAATCATGACTGTGAAATTTTTCTAAACATGAAATTTAGATTAGCTGATAATTATAACAGTATCTAGACATGGTTCTTTGAATGTGGCTAAAATTTGTGTATCCACTCCAAAACATTAGAAATCTCCATGTAGACATACTCTTTAGCTAGAAAATTAACATGATGTTTTAAAGAACTCCCCAAAACATTTAATTAGGCTTAGAGCTTCTCTTTGCATATATAGCTAAATTCCTTTTTGCTCACTTTCCGTTTTTCACAACACTTTGAATTCCTTCATTTTATTTATTTTCAAAAGAAATTTATGAGTGGGGGCCAAGGCATAGACAGACTAAGGTATACTAATTCTTTAGTATTTTTTTTTAATTTTCATATCATTGACAGTGAAAAGAAGTTTGGATTTGGTGTCAAAGGACCTTGGTTCAAATGAACACTCTGATGATCCTAAACAAGGCAAATTCAGTTCTCTAGGTCTCAGTAATTTAGTCTGTCTAACTTTAACTATGAATAAACTCTCAAACTTAAGGCTGTCACAGTTCCTATTTTCTCTTTTTCTTTTCCTTTAGTGGTAATTTATAGTTCTATCTTTTAATAAGCCATTTAAGTACCTTCTCTTTGTCATGAATGTATGGTAATTATGGGAATACAAAAGGAAAAATGAAAATATTATGTGCCCTAAAATTCTCCTGGGGAGAAACAATAAGCACTGAAATCATTCAATGTAAATACCTACATATAGACACTGCACCTGTAATTTGGTTGGAATAGGCAATTTAAAGGGAGAAAACTTCTCCCAGTATAAATTTATGGTCTTAGAGAGATGAAAGGCTCATTGATTTGCTCATAGTACCAGAAGTATGGGTCTGAGGTCAGAGATGAGCCCAGGTCTTCCTGATTCTGAGGTCACTTCTATATTTAGTAGATAATGATGGCTTCCATGCAAATATATATCAAGAGGAGATTCAGAAAGAAGTTTCATGTTTACTGCTTTCTGGTCATCATCCCCACCTTTTCCCCAGAAAAACACCCTGTTCTCTGAGAGGTTGCCCAGGAGTAGGGCAGCACCTACTTTCTAGGCTATATTCAAACAAAAATACATCAGCACAACCCTCCTCCTCCTCAGAATCCTCATGTTTGTGTGTCTGTGAGTGCAGTGTGTGTATGTGTTCTTGTGTTGTTTTTACCAATTAGAATAAAAGCTCCTTAAGGACAAGGACCATCTAATTTGATTGTATTTGCATATTGAGTGCTTAGCTCCTGGAACATTGTTGTTTGTCAGTGATGTTTGACTTTTCTTTACCCCTTCTGGGATTTTCTTGGCAAAGATGCCGGAGTGGGTGGCCATTATTTCCTTCTCCAGTTCATTTTATGGTGGGAAACTGAGGCAAATGGGATTAGGTGTCTTTCCCTATGTCATATAGGTAGTAAAGATCTGAGAGCAGACTTGAATTTAGGAAGATTCCAGGCCTGGCAGTCTATCCACTACACCATCTAGCTGCCTCATGCCACATTGTGAATACTTAATAAATGCTCTGTCTCTATTTACCTATTCATATATCTATCTGTCTGTATATTTATCTATCATCTAACTAAAATTAAGTAGTCTTCCCTGTGGGATCCCAATTGAGTAAAAAGTCATAAAATTCAGTAGTAAGTGCAAAACCATAAAAACTTGTACTCTGTGAACGAAGGCAGCCCAAACATGGCCATCTGTTTATAATCATAGCTTAGGTACTTAAAGATAACTTAGGCATTAAGTCAAAACTTAAGATACCATGGCCTATGAAAGCCAAAACAAGACTGTTGTGACCCGTGTGTAACTAGTACATGATCTGTCCACAAACTTCTGTTTTGGCATAACATTGTCTTAACCCCCAAGATTGTTAATAAGCATCAAACCCAACATATCTGCTAATCAGTGGTGATGCTCTCTCGAGCTCCTCTGGCCTTTGTCTGTTTTTTATATTTACAATGAGGATGGTGGGACTTCTTAGCAGAGATCTGCTAAACTACCTGGTAGCCACTCCTTAATGCCTTATTTGTAACTATTCATAATTTGTTGAGTAAACCACTACCTGTAATCAATCTAAAGCTCTTTGGCCTCTTCTTCTGGTATCAGAAGAACACCCCAAAGTTATGAGGGAGGCATAATTCCCAGGGGAATTCTGGACTTTACACTTCCCTCACTGTCTGAAGGCCAGGTATGTTGCATTTGACGCTTGTCCCAAGGATCTCTGGTATGCATCATTTCAATTCTTCAGTTTTATAAGTCCCCAGCATCCCAGTTTCATTTAAATATTTAATAGATTAGCTATCAAAAATAAATGTTTACTTCACAGGTATAGCAAGAACAAATATGCAATGTTTTCTTGGGGGCATAATATCCCCTTGCACCCTTTCAGTCTGGGGCTGTGAGGGGTGCATGGAATAGGTTCATAGTTTAACTCAGTTCATATATAGGATAGTTCCATCAAGTTTCAATTCTGAAGCCTTCATGGGCTTACAACCCAGCACACTAGTTTCTCTGGACTTCTCTGCTTGATTGGCAGTAACATCCAGATTGGAATCATGGATCCAAGATTGTGACGGCTCAGTCTCCCATCTCTGGGGACCCTACAACCTTTACTTAATACCAAAATGAATAAATGAAATAGACTAAAAACCTGAAGCCATTTCTCAGGGACACTACATAAAAGGAGAGGAGGAAGGTAACTGCTTCCTTTACTCACATCTTGCTTAGTCTATGGTACCAGTACTATGGGTGAATAACACCTTCACTATGAGAGGGAGAGGGAATGGGAGAGGAAGAGGAGGCAGGAAGGTAGAGAGGAAGGGAGGGAGAGAGGGAGAGGGAGGGAGAGAGAGAGAGACAGAGAGAGAGAGAGAGACAGAGAGAGAGACAGAGAGAGAGAGACAGAGAGAGAGAGA
>NW_027185804.1:27902021-27918912 GCF_028583685.1 Petaurus breviceps papuanus
TCACTCATTTATCTTTTTCTCTTCTATCTCTTTATGTCTATCAATCTTTTAAAGTAATATGGAGGGACCACTAACAACTGGGAGAGTCAGAAAAATCTTCTTAATACAGATGTTGGTCCTTAGACTGAGTTTTGAAAGAACATAGTAATTCAAAGTAGTGCAATCAGGAGGTAGAAGACAATATCATTTATTGGGAGATGCAAATTGTCCATTTATTTTTTTCTGGAATGTAAAATCATATGAAGGAGATACATGTAGGGGGCAAGCAAAGAAAACTTGGACAGGTTGGCTGCAACATGTTTATGAAGGGTTTTATAAATGAAATAAAGAAGTGTATATTTTCTGAAATGGGGCCATAATAGCCAATTATTTACTAGAGCATCTTAAACAATGGTTTTCCATGGTCATTACTGGTCTTTAGTCATAAGGGGTTTGACAACTATATGGAAGTTCATTTAAGAGGATAATGACTGGATTTAAGAAGATCACTTCATTCCCCAGATGTTTCTAGACAATCTCTTTACTGTTTTGTGATATTCTGATCTTTTCTTCCTCTAAGTTCCTTTTGTTGTTGCTTAGTCTTTTCAGTCATGTCTGACTCTTTGGGAACTTCTTTGGGCTTTTCTTGGCAAATATAGTGGAATAGTTTGATTATTTTCTTCAGTTCATTTTACACATGAGGAAACTGAGGCAAATAGCATTAAGTGACTTGCTCATGGTCACACAGCTAATAAGTGCCTGATTCCAGATTTGGACTCATGTCTTCCTGACTCCTGGTCTGGCATTCTATACATTGTGCCACCTAGCTTCACTATTATGTTCCTATTGTTCTTTAAAAATGCATCGCTGGACAAAACCTTTTCCCCCTTTCTCCATGTAGCTCAGAATAGGCAGACCTTGTTTCTTACATTTTTCCCCACTCCTTCCACTTCATAATGCTTTATATCTGTTTTTGTTTATTGATTGATCAAGTCCCTTTATTGCCAGGAGTTGTTAGTGTTTTTTTGTGTTGTGGACCCTTTGGCAATCCAGGGAAGTCTATGTTCCTCTTATCATAATAATGTTTTTTAAGTGAAACAACAAAAATAAATAATTAAAAGCATAGAATTACAAAGGAAACTATTTATATTGAAATACAGGTATTAAAAAAATAAAAGGACTCAAGATTAAGAGCTCCTGCTCTAGGCAATTTTCTAATCATTAACTTTCCTAGGAACACATTAAGGTTCAAAGACATTCATTCATATACTGGGCCATACTCCACTAGATAATATCTATTCAGAAGGTTTTACTGAACAATAATCATAAATTGTCTTATATGTAGTTTCCAAAGCATTATGCATGTATTATCTTTTTAAGTCCTTAAAGAATTCAGTGAGGTCAAAGCTATAGGCATTACTATCCTGAGAAACTGAGGCTATGAGGAATAAGGGGCTTTCCCAAGTACCATAGCTACAGAGTTTTAGATCAGAATTGAACCATTCCTTTCTTACTGGAAGTCTAGCACACTAACCCCAATATAATGTAGATATCACTTTCCTCTTGTCACCCCTCACCCACCCCAATCATGTGACTCCCACATATGAAGGTTGCTGTTCTTCAAGGCATACTTGGAACAATGAAATGAGTTCTTCAAAACCATAAACAGAAAACCTGTTACCTTTTATTGACTTGGTTTCCTCATGTCCATTGCTATTTAGACACTGTTGGAGATGAAAACTCTATTGATAATGAAAATTCTCTTGGTTTCTTCAAGAGTGGTCAATCATACTTGACACTTCCCTCAAAGCTTCTCAGGAAAGGACTACCCTGCTGAGAATTTAGCAAGTGTTCCCTTTAGTTTAAAGACAGAAGAAGAATGATTAGTTCTGTAATCCCATTTCTGATTTCTGGACATGGTGATTAAAAAAATGTTCAAGAAACATAATTTCTGGGTAAGTTAATCATTTTATTAATAATGTCATGTAATGTAATGCCAAGCAAAGGCAACTTCCCAAGGTTCAGAATACTAGCATAGGTGCTCTCTGTTTTATTCAGTGACAAATTAAGAACAGAGAAGATCAAAATATGACATCATTCAAAATACAGCATTGACTAAGTGTGATTAAATAATATCCAAGTACTACCTCACCCCAGGACCTTACATTCATTCAATCAATTACAAAGTCCCTGTTCTAAACACTACTCCACCCCTAGGCTATACTTTCATTTAGTCCATCACAAAGCTCCTTTTCTCAAATGGAGATTAGTTTCCAATCATAAGTAAAGTACATTCATTTGTTCAATCATAGAACACAAAAATGTCTAAAGTTCCCCACCCCTGGATCACAATTGAATCTACCCCAGAGTTACAAAAAGTTTAAGCACAGCACTTAATACCCAAATGGAGGCCTTTTCTTCATCTTGACAAGAGGCAAGTTCTCAGCAATCTTTGTTCCTGGGGAGACAAAGCTTAGCAAGGCCACAAGATACATTGCCAGTCTCTTCATTAATTCATCCTCTGTCTGCAGAACAATCCTAGGACCCCTGAAAACATTAGCAAAACCCTCTCCCAGGATTTCTGTAAACATAGAACAAGAAAATCCTTCTTCAGGGCTTCTGAACCAACCGAAAGGTTCCCAGACCCCTGTAACAACAGCACTGTCCTTCACCAATGGACAGTATTCACTCTGTCTGCAGGACAGTCTCAGTAGCTCTAAACCAACAGAAAGGTTCCCAGACCCCTGCAACAACAACACTGTCCTTCACCAGTGGACAGTATTCACTCTCTGTCTGCAGAACAGTCTCAGGAGCTCTTAACCAACAGCCAGGTTCCAGAACTTCTTCAACAACAGGACTGTCTTTCACCAGTGGACAAATCTGGCAAAACAACATCGAAACAGACAGACAAAGTACAAGCAAAACAGCCATGTCCCTTCAGTCCTTGGCAGCTCTGGGGGCAGGTATCAAAAGTCCAGGGCAATTCAAAGTGGCCCTCAGCAATCCTCTCAGTCTCTCTCTCTGCCTCCATGAGGATGCTGCTTCCAAAAAGTTCTTCTGCCTCTCTCTTGTGTCTCTCCAAATCTACATCACCAGCTCCTCCCAGTTCAGGACTCTCTTTTCACGTCAACAAGTCCATCCCACAGGTGGGATTAACAAGCTCTGGGTTTTAACACAATCAATTTGAAAACCAAGCCAATACAGGGGAATCTTTATATTCCCTTACTATCACATGTCAGTATATTCATTAATAAAATGATGGTCATTTAGCCCTCTCCTAGACCAGAGACTATCATGGCAGCAGGCTCACAGTTAATATACCCTTCAGAGAGTAGGTTTTTCCAGGGTAGCAATCAACCCTGATTGGTCAACAAGTGAGAGAATGAATATTACAATGAGGGGCTAAGAGTGATATCATGTCATCCTTAGATATAGAGACTAACTCTATACCCAGACCATCCCCAATCTTGGGCAATTTAGACAAAAGTGTCTGTCTCTACATGATTGAATTGAATTCATCTTTGAGTAGAGATTCCTTCTAAGGTTGGGTGGGGTAGATAAAGAAGGTCAACAACCTTCAGAGACTGAAGTATTGAAAATAGAAAAAGAAGGGACTCTGAATCACCCCCAAATCATTAATTATTAATAATCCTTCTCTCATTCCCCCATTTTAATCTATTGAAAGAATCATTCTTCAAAGAATCACTAGCTAATATGACAAACACTTCATCAAGGATTTATAAGTACAGGACTCACAAGGGAAGACAATATGAGAGGAAAAGGGAAAGATGAACAGAGAGTTTGACAAAATCAGAGGGAGCAGCAATTCCCTTTGACAACATTTTGACAAAGTCAAAGGGGGACAATATCCTTTGATAAGTAGACCCTACCGATCAAAGGTGCAAAGGGAAAAAGTAAACAGCACAAATAAAATTGTCCATTTAAAGCTTAGGAGGCTCATCTTATAAAGCTGTCTGGTTCTCAGAACAACATCCAATGGAACTCTGGTCTGGTGTGATCTGAGAGTAGTTTCCAGCTGACTGTTTTCTCATATTCAAGTCACTTGTAGAGAGACTTCACTGCTCAAAAAACAAAACTCCTACAAAAAAAATGGTCTTAACACAAATTTAAATTCACTTCACCAATCACTATGTCACTTAATAAAATTTAAGTTAAACTTTGTCTCATTAGAAGATCAAATACACACACACATATGTGTGTATGTTTACAATTAACATTATTTGCTGTTCACTCACCCATTGATTATTTCAACTCAATTCATTTTCCCTTCAATTGTGCTTGGAAGGCTAGAGATGGTTATTTGTGTTTTGTTGTTTATGTAGAGAAAAAAACAGAATAACTCAGCTCTGAGGCCCATTCTATGGGCATTGATTTCGCACTATCTATAATACTACTAAGAATATTAAGAAGCAGCAAGATATAGCAGAATAAACACTGTTTCTAGAGTTAGAGGTGCTGAATTCAAATGCTGCCTTTGGTACTGCCTACCTTGATGCCTTTTGGTTAGTTCCTTATTTTTCTGGAGACTCAGTTTCCTTGACTGTAAAAATGATTATTTTGGATTACATGCTTTCTAAGGTCCCATCCAACTTTGGATGTATTTATCTATGTTTCTCCCAGGACCCCTGGGAGATAAATAGCCATCATTAATACCAGTTTATATACCTAAAAAGAGGCATAATCAGTGTTTTCTGACTAAGGTATTATCCAAGGCTGCCTCTCTAAGATACAGCAAAATGGTTAATGTTAATGTACCATCTCATGCTTTTGTTTTTGCAAATAAGGTAAGGGAGTGGGTGGGAGGTGGCATTGTAATTCATATAACTATTTGATTTAAGGACTGATATGGTTGTTTATTATGTGACACTAGTATTTCACGACTTAAAACCATGAAAAAGTAATGAAAGACTTATTTTTGTCTTTATTGATTTGTTTACTTTTAGTTTACAAGATTCAGTTCCACAATTCCTTGAGATACAAATTTCTCCCCTCCCTATCCCTCCCTCCCATGGTGGCATGCAATCAAGTATAGGATCTGCAAATATTTCCACATAAGATATTAGTCAGGTTATAAAGAAGTATTATAATGGATGGAATGAACAATGGGAAAGAGGACACAAAACCAAAAAAGGGAAAGAAAGAGAGCAGGAAATTTGCTTCAATCTGTATTTGAACTCTGTACATGAAAGACCTTTTTAAACTGATTTCTTTGTATATGGACCTCCCAAAGAATAAACATCCTTTTTCATGATGAAAATCAGCAACTGCTCTGAACCTTCTAGTCACAAATAAAATAGACCTTTTGGAAATTGAAAAAAAAATTAAAAATATTTATCACTTAAGAGTTTATTCAGATACTGAGAACACAGGCAACTTTCTTAGTCTTATACAGCTAGTATGTGTTTGGCACATTATGTGAACATAGATCTTCCTAACTTTCAAAGTATTTTATATCCAATGCTTGAGATTATTTTGGTGATTTGAAAAAAATGGTCCTTTGAGTCATTATAAAAACAGTGTAATTTCCTCCGAATAATCTGGGATTTTTGCCTCTTGGAGAATCCTAAACCCAGCTTATTTTCCAACTTTCTGTGTTTTTCCCAGTTATACGTATTGATGGTAAACATATTTTATATTCAATAGAAGATCATATTTCATATTTTCAATATAAGGCATTTTTCGTCCACTCAGTTTTGCTTGTGTGGATGGTTATATCAAATTATTTTATGTGGATATAGATCTGATTTAAGAATTTCTTCAATATCCCAGTATTTGGTCCAGTGAGCATAATTTATTCTGTTAATATGATTACCTGGATGTCATCTTCAACTATAGAATATATCTTTCTATTTTGGCAAATATTCTAGACTTCTTCCATGACAGCAACTGAAAACTTTGGTGGACATTCACCTCCCTGTTTTGTGCCTTATGTGATGTTGAATAATCTGAAGAAATAAAATTACTCATCTTTATACCTTTCCAAATATTTTGTGTGCTTTTGACATATGTGTACCAAACACCTTGTTTGACTGAAAAATGAAGTTGAGGATTATCCAAACAGCAACCAACCTGTGTAAGCAGAATTTATACAAAATATTTCAACACTGAATTTTATTACTGGGAGGAGTGAGTAGGTGAACATTTGAGAGTAAGTCTGTGGAAAGGCCACTGTTATTCATAAAATAGAATGATAATATATAAAAGAATTCCAGTGAATTGTTTTATTGACTATGTACATTTTGGGGGGGGGCATAATGAGAATCTTACAGGATAAGCCAACATGGGTGGACTGAAAGTTCTTTCACTGGAGAGGATACCCAAATTCATAAGATTATAAATCCACTGCATTACCCTTCCATGAGTAGTTGATCTTTTGGATGTAGTCATCTTTGAGTGAACTGGAACAGTTGTGTATTGGTTCCTGGGAAAGATTTTCTATTGAAAAAATAAAATCAGCATTATTTTCTTTATTTCTATTGATTATTATTGAAAGATTATTTAGAGTTTACAGATAATTCATGATAACTCTTAATTGAGCTACTACTAAAATGATAGAACTTTGATACTCATATTTTGACATGAAGCAAAGAATAGGGGAAAAGGATAATTTGGGATGTTGTAATGCCATGAACAGAAGCTTTCCAGAAGAACTGCTACTGTTAACAGCTTTTTCAAGGTTCTGATTACTCAGTGTAGTGATCACTCTATTTATTCCATAACAAAAGCAAAACATCCATGGAAAATCAAGGTACAGCATAATTCAAAATACAGCATTCACCATATTTCAACTTATCACAGAAAATCAATATAATATATTCACAACGTAGTCTCAAAGTAAAATAGTCACTCAAGTTAATTCAGTCAGTCACTAATCAGTAGTATCAAATCACACAGTCAAAGTCTTCCACCCCTTGGGGCAAAGTCTTGATTTACTCACAGTCACTAATCAGTAACAATAGTCAAAGTATTCCAAGTACAATCAGTCACTTATTTAGTAAAATCTTACTTAGTGTCATTCACAAAATCCTCCACCCCTTAGGTCACTAATAAATTATAATTCCATAATTACTCAGTATTCAAGGAGAGATCTTTTCTTCATCTTGACTTGGGGCCTGTTCTCAGATTCCCTGAATCCCCTTCTGTGGTCCCAGATTCTACCTAGATTCAGCAGACTGTCACCTGGGTTCAATGGCAGACAGCTCCCAGTTTCTTGACCAGCTCTCTGGGCAGGTCCTGCTCCACACTGAACTTCACAGGGTCTTGTACATATCATATTTCTGACCATTTCTGCTCCAAGGAATTCAAGGCTCAAACAAGCCACAAACAAACAAAGTCTCAGTATCCTGGTCATGCTTCAGTCACCTGGGCTCTTCGCTCCTGGGCTCCTGGCCTCCTGGCTCTGGGCTCCTGGCATCCTGTTAAGAAGAAGCTCCACAAGGACAAGTTTTCAGGGCTCAGTTCTCCATTTTTCTGTACCTGTTCTGCCACCAGATCTTGGTCTCAAGGAAATTCTGACTGTGCCTCTTTGGGGCTTTTCTTATATACACAGTATTACCTACTTCACTTTCTTCAGCAAACTTCCTGTTATGTCAGTAACAAGGGGCAGGAGTTCATACCTTCTGTTCCCCCAATCAGAGGCTTTATGAGTTAGTAAGTGTTAAGTACCTGCTACTTTTGCCAACACAAAGGGATCTACAAATTCAAAATTACATTACCTAAGTCATCTAGAAACTATTCCTGGGATTTAAAGATGCAGAATTTTGTGTGGATCCTTTCTTATTTTTATTTTTTGCTTTTTGGAGGGGGGAGGTTGTGACTTGCCCAAGGTCATAAGGCTCGTTTTTGTGTTAAGTGTCTGAGGCTGGATTTGAAATCATGTCCCCCTGACTCCAGGACTGGTGCTCTATTCACTGTGCCACCTAGGCACCCCCTTTTTTTAATTTAATTTTTTTTTCTTTTTGCTTTGTGAATCCCTTATTATTGCATACTTGTCAAGTGGTTTTTCAGTCTTTGCTTAAAGACCAACAGCTATCAGAAATCAAAGATATCCTAAAACATATACTTCCATAAGAAGGTTTTTTTTTTCTTTTTTGCTTTGTTTTGTGGGGTGGGTTATTTGTTTTGTTTTTCCTCTTTCAATTTGGATTTTCCAAGTAAGTATCATATTGTTAGATATTACTCTATTCACCCATGGGTTTGAAAAAAGGGTTTTTTTAATTTTAAAAACAGTCCATTCATATCTTTGGATAGTTCATCAATGAGTCGATATCCTTTTCATTTCCACTTTCTTGCTCTTGCCTTTCTTTTCAATATCCTGCTCATACTCCAAGATTACAAACTCAACAGTTCTAAAGAATTGATTCAGGGGAGGCCATTTGAATCATTTAGAATGGATTTGAGTGGACACTTATTCCAAGCCACTTCTGAACAAGAATCCCTTCTACAGTCAAAGAACTAACCAATATTTTAAAGGAATTTTAATGAAAGGGAACCCAATTCTTAGAGCAGATGTTGAATCCATTTTTTTTAACAGTTTTATCACTGGATACTTTCCTCTTTTATTAAGTCTAAGTCTGTCTCTTTTCATCTATGAATAATAGATCCTAATTTCACCATTTGGGATCTATCCGAAAAAGTGGAATGCCTCTTCAACATAGCATTTATTCTAATATTTATATGCAATTGTCATATCTCAACTAAATCATATTTCTGAGCTAAGTACCTGGAGATCATTCTATCTAACTCATAGGTGATGATGTCACGATCCTTTATCATGGCCCTGCTTCTCTGTATGTTCTTTAACTTATTCAAATCCTCCTAAAATGCATCATTCACACAACTGAATCCATGAAATTTAAAGCTATATTAAGCAACTCATCTCTCATAATCATTTGAAGGAAATCTCTTGGTAGATACATTTGCCTTTTAATTACTGGACACTACGCCTTTCTTAGTAGAACCTATGATCAAATGTGTTTTTTAATTACTGAATAATGTTACAGCTAGGTCCCAATTAACATGAATAATGAATCCTCTGTAGTGGTCACTGAACCTAGTTGGACTGAACCTAGTTGACAGAAATGACTTCATGTTTGACCACTTATTGAATATACTGAATATTGAATATACAATATATTGTATTATATACAATATACAATATATTGAATATACCACCAATATATCTAGAAATTCTTACGTGCCCCCAAAACTGGCATGGTCACCTAAATTTAGGGTTAAATAATCAAGGGTAGCAAATTAACAGCCTAGTAAACTTCATTTAATAACAATAGTTCATAGCTAACACTATATGAAGTGTTAAGTACTTTACAATTTTACTGTCCTAAGTGCTTTAAAATTACCATTTCATATGATCTTTACAACAATCCTAGGAGAAAAGTAGTATTAATATCTTTGTTTCATAGATGAGGAAACTGAAGCAAATATTCATTGAGGGACTTTCCCAGGATCACCCAGCTAGTAAGTGACTAAGGCAAAATTTGAACTCATTACTTCATGACTCCTGCCCAGCACTCTATACACTATGGTGCCACCTAGCTGCCTCCCTAATTTAATTCAGGTAAAATTAGCAAACTTTCCTAATCACTATTCTTGTGCTTGGTTGATAAGTGAGTTTTTCAATCCAGAATACTCACTGGTTACTTGCTCCTAAATTACCCCTACCCCTTAGTCCCTGTGAATCTCTAGGAACAACAATCAAATATAAAGGAAGTCACTCAGGAGCTCAGAGTTCTTGATGGGGGAAAAACACTCAAATAAACAAAACCTTCTTTTATGCCCAAGTCCTTCTTAGTATCTGATCATGATTCTAAAGGGGGAAGAAGGCATGCATGTTTACATGTTTGTGAGAATAAACTGTCTGATTCATTAGTTCAGTACTTATGATCCATCTTAGTATTTCCTTGCCCACAATCTCTCACAGTTTACATATATTTCAATTTGTAATTTTTAAAGTTATAATTATGTGAAATCTAGTAAGGCATTGAAGCCAATTGGAAATGTGAGGGCTGAATTTGAAAAATATGACCACTTCATGGGTTCATTATTCATTCTGATTGTGACCTAGTTATATCTATCTGGTAATATCCCTCAGTCACTACCACACAAAATCACAAATAACTAGATGTATGCATACACATATGTGTTTATACATATATACATATATATGTGTGTGTGTACCTATGGATATGTAACATCACATATATGCATATATAACAACACATATATGTACCTGTATTTATATACCAATTCATCTATGGGCATATTTATGCACACACATCATCAGTAGATAATATATGATTGTGTAGCATCATATACAATTAAAAACCATGCTCTAGTATTTGTGATTAAAATTTCCAAAGAAATGAATTGTCACAAATAATTGGTTACCTCTTATTCACAGACTAACTGACTTTGTCATGGCCTCAAGTTAACCAAGGGGGAATTTATAGCTGAAATGAAAGCCACCTAAATCTCAGTTAGAGAAAGTTGTAACATTATGAAGGAGACTTTCAAACTATTACAGTATTATGGCTATAGAGAGTTCATCCTACATGTAGAAAAGTAATATTTTGCAATCAGCTCACATGTTTCTTAAAAAAATCTTTTCATGGTCTCAAGAGCCACTTGCTTTGAGAAAAGCAAAAGCTTCAGTAAAATATGTATAGGCTTTGAAATGGAACAGGGAAAGATTGAATTTGTTGTACATATATACAACTGAGATATCTCTAGACTCTTTAAAAATTTTTTAAAAAATCCTAATGAAAGAAAGAAATGAAAAAGGATGATCTCACACTAATTTTTAAAATGTCTTGATAGATATGTTATGGTCAATTGAAACTTCCAATGGCATTGGAAATATTTTAAATACCATTATTATAAGAACAAAAATTATTTCACATTTATAAACATTAACAATTTTGTTTTCAAAAGCAGATCCAAATATTTTTTCAACTGCTAAACTTGACCTTACCCCACAAACTCTAGATTTTCCAAGTTCTTATATTATTTGATCTACATAAATATGTGGGTTCTACTTAAAAGGAGGAATACCATTTTTAAATGATCACATACTTCAAAAGAAAAAACAGGCACATTTGTATTTTCAGTTGGCCTTACTGGATGGAAAGGAAATAGCATTTTACAATTATCCAATGAATTTGTGGCAGGCAAGACAGGCAGCCTAGAAAATGTATGAAAATAAGAAGGCTTTTAGCTATAGCAGTATAGACATAATGTCAGCAAGATACAAGAAATTCAATCTCATCAAATTGGGAATTCCAAGGTGAGAAACTAAATACTAAATAAAAGTGGAATTATTGAAAACTGAATACAATTTTAAGTTATTATTTTTCTATAGTGCAATGGTGCTATATCATTTTTATTTCATCAGATTTGCACAAAACTATATTAAATTTTGGTCATTCATTTGGGATATACAGGTATTATGGGTTTTTATTATTATTCCAATTGAGATCTTATTTATTAAAAAAAATAACCCTCAATATGATATGTTTAATGAGCAATGCTTAAGTGTACCAGCTTAAACATAATATTGCCACATTATTTCTTATGAACTATTCCTTTTATTTTTTTAACTTGATTTATTTATTTTTAGTATTCAACATTCATTTCCACAAGATTTTGAGTTACAATTTTTTCTCCCCATCTTTCCCCTAGCCCCACACCAAAGTAGCAAACTTGTAGAATATACCTTCTCCCAATCTGATCTCTCATATCCTTCCCCATCATCCCCCTAACTTTCTAGTAGGGCAAGATGGATATCTATACCCTAGTGCCTATACATCTTATTTCCCAGTTGCATGTAAAAAACCAAATTTTTTTGGTTATTTTTTTAACATTTGTTTTTAAAACTTTGAGTTCCAGATTTTTTCCCTTCTTCCCTCCTCATCCACCCGCACTGGGAAGATGAGCAATTCAATATCAGTTGTACATGTGTAGTTACTAAAATCACTTCCATAGTAATTATATTGTGAAAGACTAACCATATTTCGCTCTATCCTATCCCACCCCCGCAGTTAACCTTTTTTCTCCTTTGACCCTATCCATTTTCAAAAAAAATGTTTGATTCTAATTACCCTCTCCCCAATCTGCCCTCCATTCTATCATCCCCACTGTTATCCCCTACCCCCCTATTTTCCAGTAGGGTAAGATTCCCAATTGAGTATGTATGTTATTCCCTCCTTAGGCCAAATTCCATGAGAATAACGTTGTTCCATTCCCTTTCACCTTCTTGCTCCTCCCTCCATTGTAATATTTTTCTCATACCTCTTTTTTTTTTTGAATGACAACTCTTTTTTTCAATTAATTTGTTTGTTTACTTTTAGTTTACATGATTCAATTCCACAATTCCTTGAGTTTTACATTTTGTCCCCCTCCTTCCCCTCCCCCCATGGTGGCATATAGTCAAATATAGCATCTGTAAATACTTTCACATTATACATTAGTCAGGTTATAAAGATGGATTGTATCAGATGGAATGAAAAATGGTAAAGAGGACATAAACACAAACAAGAAAAGGAAAAAGATCAGGTATTTTGCTTCCATCTAGATATAGACCCAGTTCTTTCTAGTTCTTTCTCTGGATGCACACATTTCTCTCCATCATGCATCTTTTGGGATTTACTTATATCACCGCATTGCTGCGAAGAGTGCAGTCTATCAAAGTTGGTCATCACACATAACGTTGTGTCTGTAATTGTGTACACATTTCTCCTGGTTCTACTCTTCTGACTCAGCATCAGTTCATATAACCCTCTCTAGGTAAATATGAAGACCATCTTCTCCTCGTTTCTTATTGCATAATAGTATTCCATAATATGCATATACCACAACTTGTTCAGCCATTCCCCAGTTGATGTGCAACCCCTTAATTTCCAATTCTTTGCCACCACAAAAAGAGCTGCTATAAACATTTTTGTACATATTGGTCTTCCTCATACTTCTATAATCTCTTTGGGATATAAACCTAGGAGTGGTATTGCTAGGTCAAAGGGTATGAAATTATTTATAGCCCTTTGGGCATAATTCCAGATTCCTCTCCAGAAAGGCTAGATCAGTTCACAACTCCACCAGCAATGCATTAGTGTTCTAATTTGCCCACATCCTCTCCAGCATTTTTCATTTTCCTGTTTTGTCATCTTAGGCAATATGACTGGTGAGATGTGGTACCTCAGGGTTGTTTTGATTTTCATTTCTCTAATCAAGAGTGATTTAGAGCATCTCTTCATGTGCTTATAGATATCTTTAATTTCTTTCTCTGAAAATTGCCTGTTCATATCTGTTGACCATTTATCAATTGGGGAACGAATTGTATTCTTATAGATTTGACTCAATTCTCTGTATATTTTAGAAATAAGTCCTTTGTCAGAGACATAGGTTGTAAAGTTTCTTTCCCAATTTCCTACCTCCCTCTTAATCTTGGTTACATTGGCTTTGTTTGTACTGAAGCTTTTCAATTTCATGTAGTCAAAATTATCCATTTTACATTTTATAATGTTCTCTAATTCTTGTTTAGTCATAAAGTCTTTCCCTCTCCACAAATCTGAGATGTAAATTATTCCTTGTTTTAAAAGACTGCTTACATTATCAACCTTTATACCTAGATCATGCACCCATTTAGACTTGATTTGGGTATATGGTGTAAGATAATGGTCTATGCCCAGTTTCTTCCATACTATATTCCAGGTTTCCCAGCAGTTTTTGTCAAATAGTGAGTTCTTATCCCAAAAACTAGGGTCTTGGGTGGCCAGGTAGCACAGCGAATAAGAGCACCAGCTTGGGTTGGGATGACCTGGGATCGAATCTGGGCTCTGATACTTAGCACCACACACAGAAATAACTGGCCATGTAAGTTTGAGCAAGTTACTTAACCCCAATTGCTTAAAAAAACCAAACCAAAACAAAAAAATCCTAGGGTTTTGGGGTTTATCAAACAATAGATTATTATAGGTGTTGACTTCTGAATCTTATGTGCCTAATATATTCCATTTATCCACTCCTCTATTCCTCAGCCAGTACCATGTAGTTTTGATGACTGCTGCTTTATAATACAGATTGAAATCTGGTATAGCTAGTCCACCTGTCCTAGCATTTCTTTTCATTAATTCCCGTGATATTCTGGACTGTTTATTCTTCCAAATGAATATTATTATTATTTTTTCTAGCTCTATAAAGTAGTTTTTTGGTAAATTAATTGCTATGGCACTAAATATATAATTTAAATTAGGTAAAATTGTCATTTTTTTAATATTAGCTCGACCCAGCCATGAGCAATTGATATTTTTCCAATTAGTTAGATCTGAGTTTATTTGTGTGAAAAGTGTTTTATAGTTGTGTTCATATAGGTCCTGGGTTTGTTTTGGCAGGTTGATTCTCAAATATTTTATAATATCTACAAGAACTTTTAAATGGGATTTCTCTTTCTATCTCTTGCTGTTGAATTTCATTGGAAATATATAGGAATGCTGAGGATTTGTGTGGGTTTATTTTATATCCTGCAACTTTGCCAAATTTATTTATTGTCTCAAGTAGTTTTTTACTTGATTCTCTAGGATTCTCTAAGTATATGATCATATCATGTGCAAAGAGTGATAGCTTGGTCTCTTCTTTGCCTAATTTTATTCCTTTCACTTCTTTTTCTCCTCTAATTGCTACTGCTAACATTTCTAATACCAGATTGAATAAGAGGGGTGATAGTGGACACCCTTGTTTCACCCCTGATCTTATGGGAAATACTTCTATCTTCTCCCCATTACATATAATACTTGCTGATGGCTTTAAATAGATGCTACTATTATTTTAAGGAATGCTCCATTTATTCCTTTACTTTCTACTGGTTTTAATAGGCATGGATGTTGTATTTTGTCAAAAGCCTTTTCTGCATCTACTGAGATGATCATGTTATTTCTGCTGTTTTATTGTTGATATGATCAATTATAATGATGATTTTCCTAATATTAAACCATCCTTGCATTCTTGGAATAAATCCTACTTGATCAAAATGTGTTATTCTTGAGATAAGTTGCTATAGTCTTTTTGCTATTTCTTTTTATTTAGAATTTTAGCATCTATATTCATAAGGGAGATTGGTCTATAATTTTCTTTCTCTGTTTTATCTTTTCCTGATTTAGATATCATTACGATATTTGTGTCATAAAAATAATTTTGTCGGACTTCTTCTTCACTAATTTTCCCAAATATTTTGTAGAGTATTGGAATCAATTGTTCTTTAAATGTTTGATAGAATTCACTAGTAAATCCATCTAGCCCTGGAGACTTTTTCCTAGGGATTTTACTGATGGCTTGTTCAATTTATTTTTCTGAGATGGGGTTATTTATGTAATTTAATTCCTCTTCAGTTAATCTGGGCAACTTGTATTTTTGTAAATATTCATCCATTTCCCTAAGATTGTCAAATTGATGTCCATACAATTGGAAAATATAATTCCTAATTATTGTTTTAATTTCCTCTTCATTGGAGGTAGATTCAGCATTTTCATTTTTGATACTCATAATTTGTTTTTTTTTCTTTTTTTTATCATATTGACTAAGGGTCTATCACTTTTGTTTTTTTTTTTCCATAAAACCAGCTCTTAGTTTTATTTATTAATTCAATAGTTTTCTTAATTTCAATTTTATTAATCTCTCCTTTGGTTTTCAATATTTCTAATTTAGTATTTAATTGGGGGATTTTGAATTTCTTCTTTTTCTATGTTTTCCAATTGCATGCCTAATTCGTTGTCCTCCCTTTTCTCTAATTTAATCATGTATGTCCTCAGGGATATACAATTGCACCTAAGAACTGCCTTTAATGAATCCCACAAATTTTGGTATGTTGTCTCATTATTATCATTGTCTTGAATGAAATTACTGATTGTGTCTATAATTTCTTGTTTGACCCACTCATTCTTTAGGATTAAATTGTTTAATTTCCAATTAGTTTTTAGTCTGTCTTTCCATGGCCCTTTATTGCATATAATTTTTATTGCATTGTGATCTGAAAAGGATGCATTTAATATTTCTGCCTTACTGCATAGAATTGTAAGGTTTTTATGCCCTAGAACATGGTGGATTTTTTATTATGTTCCATGAACTGCTGACAAGAAAGTATATTCCTTTTTATCCCCATTTAGTTTTCTCCAGAGATCTATCATACCTATCCTCTCTAAAACCCTGTTCACCTCCTTAACTTCTTTCTTGTTTATTTTGAGGTTAGATTTATCAAGTTCAGAGAGGGAGAGATTAAGGTCTCCCACATGTATAATTTTGCTATCTATTAATTTTTCTAATTCCTTACCTTCTCCTCTAGGAATTTGGATGCTATACCACTTGGTGCATATATGTTAAGTAATGATATTGCTTCATTCTCAATGGTGCCTTTTAATAGGATATAGTTTCCTTCCTTATCTCTTTTAATTAGGTCAATTTTTGCTTTTGCTTTATCTGAGATACGGATTGCTACCCCTGCTTTTTTTTTTTTACTTTAGCTGAGGCATGATATATTTTACTCCAGCCTTTTACCTTAACCCTGTGTGTATCCCTCTGTTTCAGATGTGTTTCTTGTAAACAGCATATTGTAGGATTATGATTTCTAATCCATTCTGCTCTCTGTCTCCATTTTATGGGAGAGTTCATTCCATTCACATTTACAGTTGGGATTCTTATCTGTTTCTTTCCCTCCATACCATTCCCTCCCCTGTTAATGCTCATATTTCCCCCCCTTCTTTCTTTCCCCACTAATACTTTTCCTTTAGACCACCAGCTCCCTCAGTATTCCCTTATCAGCCCCCCTCCCTTTTCCTCCACTTTCCCCTTACTTCTTCCCTCCCTACTAACCACCCCCCCCTTTCAT
>NW_027185804.1:27919012-27923708 GCF_028583685.1 Petaurus breviceps papuanus
TTTCCCCTTACTTCTTCCCTCCCTACTAACCACCCCCCCCTTTTCAGAGTCCTTTCCCCCTCCTACTGCCTATAGGATGATTTTATACTAAAAGAATTATGTTATTTCTTCTTCGCACCAAGACTGACAGGAACAAATCTCATGTGAAGAGCCTCTCCCTCCCCTCTTTCCCTCTAAAATGATACTTTTTGCATTTCTTCTCCATAGAGTCCTATGCTTAACTGGTTGTTATTTCCTCTTTGCACCAGAACTAATGAGGCAAAAGTTCATGATTCTCATCTGCCTCCCTTCTTTTCCTCTGCTATACTGTTTCTATGCCTTTTTGTGTGGCATAATTACCCTTTTCCACTTCATTCTTTCCCTTTCTTCCATTGCAGTCCCTTTATAGCTCTTAATAAGATTTTTTTAAATCGTCATTTTGTGTATTTTATACTCATACCCTCTACTTGTCTATAACCAGTTTGCTCTTATCAAATAACAGGGTGTGTGTGTGTGTGTGTGTTTGTATGTATGTGTGTGTTTTCCTTGTTTACCTTTCTACATCACTGTTGCATCTCATAATTGAAGGTTGAATTTTCCATTGAGTTCTGGCTTTTTTATCAAGAAGGTCTGGAACTCTGTTATATCACTGGATGACCATCTCTTTGCCTGGAAGAATATGCTCACTCTCACTGGGTATGTGATCCTTGGTTGTAACCCGAGCTCTTTTGCCTTATGTAAAATTGTATTCCACTGCCTCCAATCTTTCAGTGTAGAGGCTGCCAAATCCTGTGCGATTGTCACTGTGGACCCTCGATATTTGAATTGTTTCTTTCTGGCTGCTTGAAGTATTTTCTCTTTTATCTAGTAGTTCTGCAGTTTGGCCACAACATTTCAAGGAATTGAATTTGGCATTTTCAATTTGGCATCTCTTTCAACAGGTGTCCGGTGGATTCTCTTGATTTCTATTTTACCCTCTGGTTCTAATATCTCAGGGCAGTTTTCCTTAATGGGCTCTTGGAGAAGGTTCTCCAGGCTTATTTTTTATCATGATTTTCTGGTAGGCCTATGATTCTCAGATTATCTCTCCTGGATCTGTTTTCCAGCTCACTTATTTTTCCATTGAGGTATTTTACCTCTTTTTCTAAATGTTCATTCTTGTTGTTTTGTTTGACTAATTCTTGGTTCCTCATAGTTATTTGTTTCAATTTGGTTGATTCCAGTTTTTAGCAAATCATTTTTCCTTGGTTAATTTTTGGAGCTCCTTTTCCATATCATACACTTTTCTTTTTAGAGAGATGTTTTCTTCATTATAAATGTTTTTTCTAATTCAGTTATTTTGGTTTTCAGAGAATTATTCATTTTGTCTTCTATCTCTCTCATTCAGTTTTCAAAGTTCCTTTTGATCTCATCTCAAAGAAATTCCTGTGTTTGAGACCTATTCCCTGTTGATGTTTCAGCTGTAGGTGTGGAGTCCACATTGTCTCCCTCTTAGTTTGGTTCCTCCCTCTGAGGATAGTAGGACTCCAGAGTCTTTGTCTTTGTAGTTTGCTTTCTACCCATTTTGAGGCAGGGCCCTAGCCATGCCTTCCTCTTGGGATTCCAAGCCATTATTTTAGAGAGTGTTTCCCTGGGGCAATAGTTACTATGTTTTTTTTTTTGGGGGGGGGGAGAGTTGGAGCAGGTGAGGTTCACTGTCATCCTGGTCTTAGGAGGTCCTGATAGGGGCTTTTTTTTATTTCTGGGCTATGAAGTGGTAGCCCAGGAGTATTTGCTTTCTGGGACAGGGACCCCTGTTTTTGGTTCTTACCTTGCTCTTTCCAGTCCCAGCCCTTTTATGATAGGCCTGGTAGTGGCCCTTGTGGTTGGTGGGATGACTTGCCCTCTGAGTCGATCAGGCCCCTTCTGGGCCTACCTCTGCATCTCTCTTACCTCTTTTATATGAGATAATTTATACTCTATCTCTCCCTGTCTCTATCTGCCTATAAATTCCTCTCTCACCTCTTAATTTTATTTTTTAGATATCATCCCTTCATCTTCATCCTGTTCTCTCTATCTATGTATACATGAACATATATATGCCCACAGTCACATATATATTTATATACACATATGCCCTCCTATACATACACACACATATCCATTCACACACATATTCCTTAAACTATCCTCATACTGAGAAAAATCTTAGTTACAATTATCATTTTTCCAGGTAGGAATGTAAATAGTTCAACTTTAATATGTTCCTTATGATTTATTTTTCCTGTTTAACTTCTTATGCTTCTCTTGCTTCTTGTATTTGAAAGTCAAATTTTCTGTTCATCTCTGGTTGTTTCATCAAGAATTCTTGAAAGTCCTCTACTTCATAGAATGACCATATTTTCCCCTGAAACACTATACTCAGTTTTGCTGGGTAGGTGATCCTTGGTTTTAGTCCTAGCTCCTTTGAACTCTGGAATATCATATTCCAAGACCTTTTATCCCTTAATGTAGGAACTGCTAGGTCTTGTGTTATCTGGATTGTGTTTCCATAATACTCTAATTGTATCTTTTTGACTGCTTGCAGTATTTTCTCCTTGACCTGGAAACTGGAATTTGGCTACAATATTCCAAGGGTTTTCTTTTTGGAATCTTTTTTCAAGAGGTGTTTGGTGAATTCTTTCAATTTCTATTTTGCCCTCTGGTTCTAGGACATCAGGGAAATTTTGCTTGATAATTTCTTGCAAGATGGTGTCTAGGATTTTTTTTTCTTCATGGCTTTCAGATAGTTGAATAATTTTTAAATTATCTCTCCTTGATCTATTTTCCAGGTCAGTGGTTTTCCAATAAGATATTTCACACTGCTTTCTATATTTTCATTTGTTTTGATCTGTTTTATAGTGTCTTGATTTTTCATAAAGTCATTAGCTTCCAATTGCTAAAATATAATTTTGAAGGAGTTATTCCCTTCAGTGAGCTTTTGAAATTCCTTTTCCATCTGGAAAATTTGGCTTTTTAAGGCATTCTTCTCACTGGCCATTTGGGCCTCTTTTGCGATTTGAATTAGTCTATTTTTTAAGGTGTTATATTCTTCAGTGTATTTTTGCATCTACTTTAGTAGGCTGTTGACTCACTTTCCATGATTTTCTTCCATCATTCTCATTTCTATTCCCAATTTTTTCTCTACTTCTCTTACTTGATTTTCAAAATCCTTCTTGAGCTCCTCCATGGCCTTTAGCCAGTTCATATTTTTTTGGAGACTTTTGATGCAGGAGTTCTGACTTTGCTGTCTTTCTCCCACTCCATCCTTTGGTCTTTTTTGTGCAGAAAAAGGATTCTATAGTCTATTTGTACTTCCTGTGCTTACTCATATTACCAGCCAATTACTTGACTTCTGAGCTCTTTGCCACAGGAGAACTCCGCTTACACAATAGAGAGAGCTTTATCCCTGATGAAGGGGATTTTTACAGCTTCCAGAGCTATTAGGAGGGGGCCCTCTCTGTAGCCCCTACAAGCTCTGGCTCACTGGCCATACACCCCAGGACCATCACCCAAGACCACAAGCCAGATTCAAGCAGGTTAAAGCAAGAGTGATTACCCTCTGAATGGTTGCTTGGTCCCCCTACAATTTGCAGGCCAGAAGATCCTCAGACAGCCATGTGACAAAGCTGCAGCATGTCCACTGCTTCTCGTCCATGGGGGCAGGGGCTGGACCCCTCTCTTCCATTACTCCCTATTCCTATGTAGTTCCCCACTGATATTTTACTTTGTCTTTGGTGGATATGGATTGAGAAGTCTGGAAACCACCACAGCTGCTGGTGATTCATTCTCCTGAAGTCTGCTCTTGTCGCTGATGGTCAGGGCCTCCCTGGAGCTAGTACCCTGCATGCAGCATTGTGCTTGGCTCCCAAATCAGTGTGATAGACCCTTCCTGTCCACCTGCCAGGCTGTCTTCAGTAAGAGATTTGTTTATCTCTGTCACTTTGTGGGTTCTGTAGCTCTAAAGTTTGTTTAGAGTCATTTTTTTATGTGTGTTGAAGTGGGAGCTCATCCCAAGTTTGTGCTTCTACTCTGCCATCTTGGATCTGCCCCTGAACAGTTCCTTTTAAAAATCAAATTATGAAAGAAATATTTGTTAGAGCAATTATTTAGAGGTCTTAAAGAAGCCTATTACAAAGACTTCATCTTTCCTTGTCTTGAGAGGTATCACTGTTCTCATTCTGGTCCTCTCTCTCTCTCTTTCTCTCTCTCTGTCCCTCTCTGTCTGTCTGTCTTTCTGTCTGTCTGTCTGTCTGTCTGTCTCTCTCTCTCTCTCTCTCTCTCTCTCTCTCTCTATATATATATATATATATATATATATATATGTGTGTGTGTGTGTGTGTGTGTGTGTTTTCTACTGTAATAACAATTACTTCTCACTTCAGAAGTAATTTTCATTTGAAAAATATGAATGAGTTCAAAAGTAAATAGTCAGAAATAAGTAAATATATGTATATCTGTTTATACACACATGCATATGTATGTGTGATATAGTTTTTTGTACTTCTATGTATATATTTGTGTGCATGTATATATATATGTTTTTGTATATACATACACTACACACATACACACACACACACATATATGAGAGAGAGAGAAAGGGAGAGAAGGAGAGAGAGGATAGGAAAGAGACAGAGAGAGAAAGACAGAGAGAGAGAGAGAGAGAGAGAGAGAGAGAGAGAGAGAGAGAGAGAGA
>NW_027185804.1:27923718-27929691 GCF_028583685.1 Petaurus breviceps papuanus
AGAGAGAGAGAGAGAGAGAGAGAGAGAGAGAGAGAGAGAGAGAGAGATTGCAGAGTGAAAGAAAGAAGTCACTAGGCCAAATTTATTACCAACCATACTGAAATCTCTCAACATTTCCCACCCACAACTTTTATATAATGCCTCAAATCCAATTTTGGAGTGCCAGAGTCAATGATCAGTCAAGGTAAGACATTGTTATCACCTAAGACTACTTAGAAGGTTGGTAACAGATCTCTGTGACATATGGGTGGGAGTTAGTTTGGAGAAGAAGAGGAAAAACAGTTGTGGATCCTGGAGACACTTGAGGTAGTGGCAGCAGTAGGATCAGCTTTGAGATCTCTTCGCCAAGGGTCAGTTAAGGGAGTTAGATAACAGGTAAGAAAGAGATTAAAGTGAAACCCTGAAGTGTCAGTGAATGTAGGACCAGGTCCTGTTTGGAAAAATCTTTCTCATAAATGGTTCTGTGTTATAGTTTCAAGGTACAAAAGATTTCTGTTAGCTAATCACAAGGGAACAAGGGCCCTAATCATAGTTCTGGAGCCAAGAAGAAAATCAATTCCTTAAAAATTAGAAGAGAAACAGAACTTGCACTGGGCTTCGGCTCCTACCACATCCAATTCATGTAAAAGGTACCTCTGAACAAACTTTGGAGCTACAGAACCCACAAAATGACACAGAGAAGATAACCTCCCCCTAACGACAGCCTGGCAAGCTGGCAGCAAGTGGTCAGCACAGCATTCAGGGAGCAGAGCCCAGCCCGAACTAGCTGGAGGTATTAGCCCCAGGGCAGGCCTGACCAGCCATGGACTGGAGGGACTTCAGATCACCAGCAGCTGCGGCGGTTTCCAGAATTATCAACCTATAGATGCTAAGGACAAAGGGAGAGGTAACTGCCGTGAGGACTTTGGGATCCAATAGTTTGGGAGTGTTGTCCTTTATACCCTGGAGGGAGAAGCCGCTGAGGCTCTGCGGCTGTGCAGTGGCTGCCACATGGCAGCTTCATCTCTTGGCCTGTAGCCAGTAGGGGGAACAAGCAACCAGTCTGAAGGGTAATCACTTTTGATTTAACCTCTTGGATCTGGATGGTGGTCTAGAGTGAAGGTCCTGGGGTGTGTGACCAGCTTGCCAGAGCATGTGGTGGCTTCAGAGAGGGCCCCCAAATAATACCTTTGTTAGCTGAGAAAACCCCTGTGTTTGGTATGAAGCTCTGTGGTCTGGTAGTAGAGTCCTGTTGTGGCAAAAAGCCTAAAAGTCAAGTAATTGAGTGGCAACATGAGTAAACAAGGGAAACAAAGTAAACAGAGGAATCCACCATTAGAGTCCTATGTTGGGGACAAAAAGGATCAAAGCATGGAACAGGAGGAAGACAGTAAAGTCAGAACTCCTGCACCAAATGTTCCAAGAAAAATACAAGCTGGTTACAGGCCAGAGATGAGCTTAAAAAGGATTTTGAAACCAAATAAGAGAAGTGGAGGAAAAATTGGGAAGAGAAATGAAAACAATGCAAGAAAATTATGAAATGAGAGTCAACAACCTGACTGAAGAAAATAACACCTTAAAATATTGACTAACAAATGGCAAAAGAGGCTCAAAAAGTCAATGAGGAGAAGAATGCCTTAAAAAGCCAAATTTGACAGATGGAAAAAGAATGTCAAAATCTCACTGAAGAGAATCATTCCTTCAGAATTAGATTGGAGCAAATGGATACTAGTGACTTTATGAGAAATCAAGATACTATTAAACAGATTCAAACAAATGAAAAAAAAATAGAAGGCAATGTGAAATGTCTCATTGGGAAAACCACTGACCTGGAAAATAGATCCAGGAGACATAATTTAAAAATTATTGTACTACCAGAAAGCCATGATCAAAAAGAGAACCTAGAAATCATCCTTCAAGAAATTCTTAAGGAAAAATGCCTCAATGTTTTAGAACCAGAAGGCAAAATAGAGGTTGAAAGAATCCACCAATCACCTCCTGAAAAAGATCCCCCCAAAAAAATTAGAAAAGGGAAAGTGAACACTAATGACTCTATGAGACATCAAGAAGCAATAAAACAAAGTCAAACAGATGGAAAAAAAAGAGAAAATGTGAAATATCTCATTTGAATAACAACTGGCCAAGGAAATAGGAGAAATGATTTAAGAATTATTGGACTACCTGAAAGCCATGAAAAAAAAATTGAGTTAAGGCATCATACAAGGAAAACTGTCCTATTATCTTAGATGCAGTGGATAAAATAGAAATCAAAAGAATCTACTGATCATCTTGAGAAAGAGATTGCTAAATGAAAACTCCCTGGAATGTTGAAGTTAAATTCTAGAGCTCTCACGTCAAAGAGAAAATACTTTAAGTATCCAGAAAACAATTCAAATATTGTGGAAGCACACTCAGAATTAACACAAGATATAATGACTTCCACATTAAAGAAGTAGAGAGGCTTCAAATATGATATTGTGGAAGAAAAATGAGATAGCATTACAAGCAAGAATAATCTACCCACCAAAACTGTATAATTCTTCAGGGAAAAATGAATATTTAGTGAAATAGAATACATTCAAATTTTCCTAGTTAAAAGACCAAAACTGAATAAAGAAAAAAAAATTGACATCCAAACACAAGTTTCAAGAAAAGCAAAAAAAAAACTTAAACATGAAAGAGGAATAATAAAGAACACTTTAAGAAATTTATCATTATTAGGACAGTTAAAATGATTTTTCATTGCATGTAATAGTGTGAGGCGATTGTGTTAGAATGATCTCCAAGAAAAAAAAATAGAGTCAGAAAAAAGGATAAACTGGAGAAGGGGAGAGGTCAAATGTGGAAAATTTTCTTATATAAAGGAGGCATGCAAAAAAGAGCTTTCACAGGAGAGGGAAATGGGGGAGTGAAGGGTAATGCTTGAACCTTGGTTAAAAAGGAGGAAATACACACACACACACACACACACACCCCAAAGGTTTAATGAAATATTAAAGATCTTCCTTGTGCATTCATAGGCCTAGGTGACTACATATGTTGTCCTTTCTCCTTGGAACAGGGACCATGTTCCCAGGGTAAAAGGTCAACTTACACCTGGCTGATACCTCTTCCTGGAAGGGTTGACTGCTCTTTGAGGAATACATGGAATCAATTCTTTGTCCTTTTGAACATAGATATTTTGCCATATTAGTCATGGCTTTCTTGCTTCTTTGAACGCTGGCCCAGGTCACAGGCACAACACATACTGTGCTAAGTCACATGTGGCTCTAGCACTCAGTCAATCAGGTGTAAACTCACCGATGGTTGTTGCACCCAGCAAATCAGGTGCTATCACATATGGCCCTCAACGGTAAACTCCGAAATATTTGGCTATCTGATCAATACAATGGTCCAAGATAATTCCAAAAGATTCAGGATGAAAAAAATGTTTTTTTTTTTTTCTCCAGAGATAGAACTGATGAATTCTGAGTGACAGTTGACGTATAATTTTCTCACTTTATTTTTGTTTCCTTTTAAAAATATATGTCTAATATGGAAAATATTTCACATTATTTCCCATGTATAATTCATGTTGTATTTCTTGCTTTCTCAGTGATTGGGAGAGGGGATGAAAGAGTGGGATAGTATTTGGAACTCAATTTTAATTTTTAAGGAAAATAATGTTAGAAACAAATAAATAATTTTTCCCAAATAAAATTATAATCCCATTGTGTGTGTGTGTGTGTGTGTGTGTGTGTGTCTATGAAAAGAAATGGGGATGGAAGATGAACTTCCCTGTATCACAAAAACAATCCTGTTTGGTTGGACGCTGGGGTATATGAGAGAGAATAATTTGTTTAAGGATTGGAAAGTTTGACTCCTCTTCTACCTGACTGTCCTTAAGATAGCTAAAAACTATCCTGGCCCTCCTCAGTTTTCTCTTTTGTAGTCTAGAAATCACCAGTTCCTCCATAAGACTTTTCTATGGTATGGTTTTAAATTCTATTAGACCTCAAGCTTCCTCTTATGAACTCTGCATTTTTTTAATTTGTTTTTTAAATTATTGATAAATGGACACAATATCCCACATGTGGTCTGACCGTAGAAGAATACATAAGATTCTTTTAACAACCTCAATGTTACACATTCCAATTTTATACTCGAGCACATTATTCATGATTTTGTCTGCTGCATTGCATTTTTAACTTATTTTGAGACTTTAGTCCAGAAAAAATCTAGATCTTTATATATATATATATATATATATATATATATATATATGTGTGTGTGTGTGTGTGTGTGTGTGTGTGCGCTAATTTCTATACCTATCTCCTTGATCTTCCCCTTACTTATGTAATAGACTCTTTCACCCTTTCATTCATACCAATTAAATATTTTTTCCTATGCTTCTGTCCATCATCATTAACTGTTGAATTCCTCTTGGGTCATGAATCTGTCATATAATGCATTAACACATCTGTAGCAGTACATTAGTGACAGGCATATCAATTCAATCTTTGATTTCATTATTATGCTGTTATATATCTACCAATAATAGTTGGCACCTTCTCTGCAATGGAGAGTGGTTCAGATCAGAAAGTGATTCAATAACTTGTCCAAAATCATACGTTCAGTGTGTGGCAAAGGTGTGACTTTGACCTATGTCTTTTTTTTTCCTTTGAGGATTACTTGCTATTCACTTCATGTCAGCACTTCTATTGAGATCCAAGTTCAGTTTATTGTCATTTCAATATGCTTTCTATACCATATTCAACTCATTGATAAAACAACAACATAGAACACAGCAGGAGTAATGACAGAGCCTTACAAAGTAAGGACTTCTTTCCATGTTGACACTATTCAGTTCTCTTTGTATCTTACTCTTCAACCAGATACAAACCAGCTGAACAGTACAATTAAATAATAGGATATCATGCAGACCTTTGTCAAATGTCTTGTTGAAACCTAGGTATACTCTGTCCCAAGCATTTACCTAATCTACCCTGCCAATAATCCTGTCAAATGAAGAAATAAGGTTAGTCAGACAAGTTTGTCTAGCATGATTTGTTCTTAATAAAGTCATACTAGCTCATAATGATAACATCTTCCATTTGTAAGTGTTTCCAAGCTCTCCCTTTACAATCTGTTATAGAATTTTGCCTGGAATCAATGCCTAGCTCACCAGCTTTTAAATTAAAGTAACCATTTCCTTTCTTTCTTCCTCCCCCCCATCCAACTGGGACCATTGCTTATCCCCTGTCCTATGGGATCTCTTTGGTTCAACATACTACTTCAGAAATAACCAAAATTACTTTATATATCACAAGACATTCTTTCTTCAGCATGGAATGAAATCATAAAGATCAGGAGACTTAATTCATTGAAGGTACCTAGCAAGGTGATCTTTTCCTGTTGGACATGTTTTTGCTTTCAATTCCTTATTGAACACACACCTCCCCCCATTCTTAATATGAAAATAGTTCCTTGTCATGGTAGCATGATTGGACTCTAGAAGGTTTCAAATCTCTGTTATTCATCATAATAAGAGGTTCTATCAATTCCTTTTTATCATCCTTTGGCCTCCAGCATAGATAGAAGAGGTGCATTTATTGCTAACCTTCACAGAAATCTTGCCTTCTTTACATAAGCCCTTATGACACTATTGCTATTTTTATTGTTGATGTTTAGTCATTTTTCAGTCATGTCTGACTACTCGTGACTATTTTGGGGATTTCCTTGACAAAGATGTTGGAGTGATTTTCCATTTACTTTCTCCAGCTCATTTTACAGATGATGAAACTAAGGAAAACAAGATTAAGTGACTTGAAAGTATAATACAGCTCCTAAGTTCCTGAGGCCAGGTTTGAACTCAGGAAGATATATCTTCCTGTCTCCTGGACTAACACCATATCTGCTATATCACCTAACTGCCTACTATTGTTACATCACAATGGATAGATAGATAGATAGATAGATAGATAGATAGATAGATAGATAGATAGATAGATAGAT
>NW_027185804.1:27929701-27942040 GCF_028583685.1 Petaurus breviceps papuanus
GATAGATAGATAGATAGATAGATAGATAGATAGATAGATAGATAGATGGATGGATAAATATACACATACATATTCACACATATATAAATATAAACAGACATGTGTGTATATATAGACACACATAGACATCCTTTCCCTCATTTATTCTCAGCATTGTCCTTATTTCCATTTCTTGCATTTTTGAAAATCTGAATTTGTCAGGAAACTTGCCAGATAGCTGTTGTATTCCATTTCCATTTTCTCTGGAAGCACTTTCAACTATGTTATAGAAATACCCTCCTTGAGAGCTTCCCATGGTCTTTGAGCAGAGCTTTTTTATAGCCTTAGGCATATTTTAGTTTCTGATCTCTAGGAATTTCACTGTACAAGATGCTCACTAACCTATGTTTAGGGTTTCCATCCTTTTGTTTTGTCACAAACTTTAAGGTTTATCAGATAGGACACAGAAAACCTTCAGCCCACAACCATAGTAGATGATGAGAGAGTTCCCTGTGTTTTTCTGTTTCTAGTAGTAATGCTGATGATAATGATTACATCTAATATTTGTATAGTACTTTAAATTTTATAAAATACTTTACAAATTCTCATTTTATTCTTGTAACAATCCAGGGAATTAGGTGCTATTATTAGATTCATTTTTAAGATGAGGAATCTGAGGCAGATAGAGTTTAGGTGACTTGCTGAGGATCATACATATTGACTGCCAGAAGGATATGAATTCAGATCTTATTAATGCAATGAGGTCCTGTATTCTATCCATTGCAACACCTAGATGCCTTCCTTTTTTTTTCATGATTGCCCCTCCTCCTGAAATATCCTCCTTGCATCTTTGCTTCTTTGATACTTCAAGGACCATGATGTCATCAATATGGCCACAGCCCTTGTATAACTCTATACATTGTCTTTGCATGATCAAAAAGTAATAATAACAGGTTAATCTAGTGGTGAAACTGAAATGAACTAGGTTGGTCATCAAGTTACATACATGAAGTTTATTTTAATAATCATATTCACAGTCTTTGTAGCTTAGTAGGATCTCTCAAATGTTATATTGTCCTGGAATTCTTTACATCCCCTCTAACATCCCCCACCATCATAAGATGTCAGAGAAGAACTTTGACAGGAACTCTCCTCACATTATTACCTGTTGAAATTGCTTCTCTCCTTCAACTAAATAATGAACTATTCAATATGAGTTTCCCTGACACTCCACAAGTGGAAGGCAATTGTCTGTTGTGGGAACAGTTAGAAAAATAGTCATACATTTATTTTCTCATTTTTTTTTAGTTAATGGGGATTAAGTTACTTGCCCAGGGTCACACAGCTAGTAAGTGTCTGGGGCTCAATTTGAACTCAGGTCCTCCTAACTCCAGGACTAGCACTTATACATACATTTCTTAAGCAAGAGCCATGATCTCCTTTATATTATAATTACTTGAGCTTAGGTTTTATTTCCCCTGCTAGAAGGTAAACTCATTAAGATTATTTGATATTCATCCATATATCTCTCAGGACCTTGCATAATTACCTTTCAAGGCCTGACAAGATTTATCCTCCCTCCTTTCCTTCCTTCTTTCTTTCCTTCTTCCTTCTTCCTTCCTTCTTTCTTTCTTTCTTTCTTTCTTCCTCTTTCTTTCCCTCTTTCTTTTCTTCTTTCTTCCTTTTTTTCTTTCTTTCTTCCTTTCTCCTCCTCCTGTTCCTCTTCCAGTTCTTCTTCTTCCTCCTCCTCTCCCTCCTCTTTTACCTCCTTATCTTCATCTCCTCCTCCTATTCATTCTTTACTTTTTCCTTATCTTTCTTGTTCTTCTCCTCTTCCTACTCTTCCTCTTTCTTTTTCAAATTTTCCTTATATTTAATAGATTTCTAATGATCTTTGCAAGTGCTGCAGGACAAATTATTATTATATTAATTTTCTTCTATCCAATCAATGTAAGTAAAACACTTGAGTTTTTCAATTGCACAAAAAAATGAGATTATAGGCCCATGTTCTTTGAACTCACTAAAAGAATCTTTGTGACAATTTCATTAATAGACAAGATTACAGTCATGACTTTTACTTGTTCCTGTTAAGTTTTGACTCATTCTCTTAGTTCTCTAAATTTGTAGAATGGTTTATTTTAAATAGTTTGGAATTTATGAGTATTTGAGATGATGACACTTATTTAAAAAATGTTCTGAACTTTTATGGGCCAAGTTTTATATACAGGAGATTGTGAGTGATAATTCCATCTGTGAAAATGCTCCATTTCCATTACAATTTATGCATTCAATTCTCAAGCATATTTTGAATTCTGTATTTATTCTGTGGTATCTCTTGCCTTTTGATTTCTAAAGAATAGTGACTTCCTCCTGTCAAATTCTTACCACTTTAACTTTTATTCTAGATATTTGGTAGGTACTAAATTTTGTATCCTGTGATTTTAGTGGCATGAGGGAACTCCCAATCTTGAAACAACCTCCACTAATGCAATATGAATATGCATTTGAAATGTCTAATATTAGAAAGTTAACTGACTGAGGACATAGAGGTTGTGACCATGGTCACACAAGCAGAGGTAGTACTTGAGTCAATGTGTTTCTGACTTCCAGGCTTGTTCTCTGTCCTTTGAACCATACATCCTTTCAATTGCCTGTATCTAGTAAGTGCAATCAGCGACTGATTAATAGTGCTTAAGTGAATGAATAACCAGACAGTTAGAAGAGATATTATAGGCCAGGCAACCATAAGGAATGAGCTTTAAGTTTAGAAAGGACAGAGTTGTTTACAAAACTGTAAGTCGAAAAACAGAATACCTTAGTCAAATAGATGACAACTAGTGGCTACATCAAATTGCCTTGGAATGGGAGAGAGAAAAGGTGAACATGTATTAAAATGAAGTAGAACTTTTCTGTGATATACCATGGAGTAGTATCATATTTTGCAAGCTGATGGTTTTAAAATTGTTTTCCCAAAATATAGCAGAAGGCACAGAGTAATAACGGGGAAAAGCACATCAGTTTACTCATCAGTATAAGCAGACTAGAATTATTTACTGTTTGTAATGTCGGAGCAAATTTCCTCTTAAGATCACATTTACACATTTTTACTGACAGCAGAACAATATCAGCATTATTTCGACCAAGGGAGGAAAATGAAAGTGGATATTAGACACACAAGGCATTGGAAATGTACAAAATAGACTTACTAGACCAAATGATGGCTATCAACAGTTCACATGCCCTGTGGAGAGGATTCAATCTATGAAAAAGGAGCTTATCTAGATTGCCAAATCTTTTATAATGTACCCTGGAAATGAAAGTATCTGACCAGCCCCCTCCCTAAAACCTCTGCTCCTGCCTCCCCTCAATGTCTTTCTAGTTCCTGGGAATAGAAAGATGCCAGGATATGATTTTATGATGTAAAGATTTGCATACCATGCCTGCAGATTGTGGAATTCTTTACATGGTACCAAGTTGTCTGTGCATCTAGTTTTGGCTCTAACCTGCTCATTGATTACCACTAGAATCTTGAACACTTTAACCTTTATTGCTGGGAGCTGAACAGTGGCCCATTTCCATCGCAGTAAAGCCTTCCTTCACTTTCCCATTTCCTACAATGGAATAAGAAAGAACTTCTAATGTGCTTTTATCATATAAAATGCTATATTGGAAAATTTAAAGGCTTTATATTAATGGCTGGCTGCTTCTACAAATATGCACACAAATACATATATATGTGTGTGTATACATATATATATATATACATGTTTATATTTAGACATAGAGATAGTTATATACTCACATACATACACATAGAGAAGTTCTTAGACTACTGAAAAGTTAAGTGGTTTCTCCATACATGCTTTAGTGAATATGTTAGAACAGAAATCTGAACCCAGGTCTTCCTGATTCGGAGACCATTTCTTTCTCCTTTCTGCCATATTGACTTTACCATCCTCATCCTCATCATAACCAGCACCACCCATCATCCCCCATCCCCCTCCCCCCTCCCCTCTCCACCATCACCACCATCACCACCATTATCATGATTTTCTGCATGTTTACTTTGAGTTCATACACACAGGAGAGTGATAGATTTAAAATATGGGAAAAAAAACAACAATATCAGATTCAGTCAAGAGATTTAGGTTGGAATTCTTTATTTACTACCTGTGTCACCACCTTTGCTGGCTTTCCTGAGACTCAGTCCTCAGAGGTAAAATGGGAATGATCATACATGTAGTATATCCATCTTATGGCTATTATAAAAAATGTGCTTAATAATACCTAAAGCACTACAAAAAATAGTACTATAGTTAAATGACAGGCCATCATCTTATAATTAGATCTATATCTACCCATCTAGATATTCAAATTTTACATGTATATACATGTAGATATGCAGATATACAAACACATGTTTGTATAAATGCGTGTAATGAGCACATATATCCATTATGAATGATGTGTGTGTGTGTCTGTGTGTTTGTGTGTGTCTGTGATATTTTAGTATACCTGGAATTATGACCCAATCAAAATCATTTCATACTCTTATCAATACTATATTGCAACTAAATCCTACTGTAACTCAAGAAAACCCCTTTCCGATATGCTTGAGAAATTGTCATGTACAGTGGAAAGAAGGGTGGAAGTGGAAGTGTAGAGATTTTGTTCAAATTCCATTTCTTCTATTTACTACCTATGTGACCTTAGACTACTCAAAAAACTTATTGGGACTAGTTTTGATATCTCTAAAATGAAAGAGCTGGCTCAGATCATCCCTGAGGTGTCATCTAGCTTGAGATCGACGAGCCTCTGAACTCAGTGCAAATCCAAGTGTCAGCAGGCTGAGTGACCACAGAAGCTGCAGTGGCATTAAATGACCATAGTACTGGTTAGTCTGCATAGTATCCATTTGATTCTATTGCTCTTGAGGAAGTAACTACTCAATTTTATTGGTTTTATTAAAGTTTATTTTTGTAGAACCAAATAAAGGTCTTAGAAGGTGAAAGCCTATATATAATATATGTATATGCATAAATATAATGATATAAATGCATATATCATAAACACAATTCTAGCCCTGTGTTAGAATTTCTCACACAAGAAAAGGGGTCATGTATATCAGGGGTGGGGGTGTCTCATTCTTTTGACTTATAAGAAACCGAGGAAAATTTATATGGACCTAATTCCTACTAATCTTAGACAGAATCCTTTCCTTTTGCAAGCAAATAGTTCAAAATATCATATAGGAAAGTTTTACAAACAATATATAAATCAAATATAAATCATACAACTAGCAAACATTAATCTCAAAAATCTATTTGAATCCCCAAAATCATTCACAATCTTCTACATGGAATCTTATTTTCAGAATGTTCCCTATCAACCCCAACCCTGGCACTTCATTCTTTATTCATTACTGTTTAACAGTAATGGTTAAATTAAATGGTTAAAATAGTTAAATCTGGTAGAACAGATTTTTTTTCTCTGTCCAACTTCCTGCTCATTTCCATGGCTATGCAGGACATAATATGCTAATTTTTTTAAGGAGTACAGAAAATCATTATTGCATGCTAGTCTTTCAGAGTCATTTTTTCCTATTTAAGTTCTCCCATTTTTTTTTAATTTTTTTTATCACTGACTCCTCATTTTCTGACAACTCATGTATCTCCTTGGTGGCCTCCCATCCTTGTTCTATCTCTCCTCACGTAACAGTGGTCACTCATTATGCTATATTTCCCATGGGATAGACTCTTTAGTATCCTCTGCTACTTAAATGGGAAAGGAATTGATCAGACATTTACTTTAGCATAAATTATCTCATGCATAAGTATATATTGAGACTTGGAAGAATGTGGGAGGTCATTATTGACCTAAAAGTTCAGTATAAGCCACCATTAAGATAGATTTACCAGAAAAATCTCTATATTAAGTATATCAAGAGAGGCATGACTTCAAAAATGAGGAAGACGTAATTATTATACATTCTCTGTTGGTCACTTACTAACTGGCAGAATGTGAACCCAAGAGATAGAGAAGAAAATTGATAAATAAAGAACATCTGGGGAAGGCAATTGAAATGCTTAAGAAAGCTGAGTTCATGTTAAATCATCATCTACTGAAGGAACTGGGGATGTATAGCCTACAGAGCCAAGAATACCAGATAACGTGTTTGCTGCCTTCAAGTATTTGAAGAACTATCACATGTAAGAAAATTGTGATTTTAATGTTGGAAATTTAATGTATTCCATTTCCACCCTGGAGGATGTAACTAGAGCAATGGGTAAAAACTGGTTTTGATATCATTGAGCAAGAATCCTTTACATTAAGCATACTGCTAATTGAGTAGCTTTTGTAGATGGTGGGTCCCTCATCATTGAAGTTTTTCAAGCAGAGGCTAGATGCCACTTGTCTGATGGGTTTTAATCAGGGGTCCTTATGGTAAAGGTTTAACACTTGGACCTTTGAAAAGGCATGACTCTTTTAAGTTTAATATGCATTAATACTATTTCTTCAATCACTTTCTTGAGTCCTTTCAATAAAAAACAAAAGTAAACATAAATAAAGCCCTGATTTGTATTAGTTGCCAATTTCCAAGGTAAAAATGATCACACTAAATATTTAATAATTGACTTCAGAACATATTCAAGCTGACTCAAACACATCTTGGTTCTTTTTGTTTTTGTTTGTATATTTGTTTTTCTTGTGTATTTAAATGGCCAGTGAGGTCTGTTCCAACTTTGAGTTTCTGTGATGCAAGCATTCTTATCGAAGAATTGTATTGTATAAATTCAATAGTGATAATTTCTTTGGAATTCAGATAACATTTTCTTCAAATCCTCAGTCATTTTGATAAGTTCTGAATTTCTAAAGCATGTTTTCAGTCTTCAAAGTGCTTCTGAATCCTTTAACATGAAATGCTTTTAAGTTATTTTTTCCCTTACAGGAAAAATTTCCTACTTGCTTTTTGCAAACTAAATTTAAAATTCCATTTAGCAGAGGGTAATTATTCATCATTACTCCCTTTTATGAGTCTAAGGAGCACCCACTCATGAATATGACTACATTGCATTCCCAATGATGGACTTGACTTATAACCTCATTTCATGAGACTCTTAAGTCACTGGGATATATTTGGTAATCAAACAATACAGACTCAACTTGACTAGTCAAGATAAAATCTACACACACACACACACATGTACACACATGCACACACACACATACATACACACACATTGTGTCTACAGCCTAAATCAGTACGTTTGCCATTCTTGAAGAAATAGACCATGTAAGAGACGCTTTAAATAATATTTTCTATACTCAATTTACTTAAGGATATGATTTTTATTAATTTAGGACACAGGGCTCATGTTAATGAATATCATCACAATTCTTCTTCAGGCAAATAGGCAGAGGGAAGAAGGAATACTAGTTTTCTTTCACACTGGAATTTGTAAATGTAATAACTGTTCAGTATTTAAACTTAGGTCAAATATTGACCATTTAGTACTGGGAGCTATTTCATATTTCACAAATTTTGGTGCTTTATTGTGGGAACAGTTGATGTGGATAGATTCAAACTGATATTTCAACAAGTGCCTACTGTGTATCAGGAAATGTACTAAGAGCTATGGATAAAAAAAAATGAAGTCCTCCCTTCCAGGAATGATGATAAATAGTGAAGGGAAGATTATCTGTGGGGATCAGAATTAGGATGAGGATCCTCATATTTTTATGTACTCTGCACTCTGAAATAGTAAAAACAATAGGGAGAACTATAAAGAGTTATTCTTTTTAAAGATCTTATTATCAAAGATGATATACTCATACAGTATCTAAAGATTTGTAGAGGAAGAATGCTTTTAAGTCACCATCTGATGTGTAATCATTAGGCACAATTCTAACAATTTAAACAACAATCACAATAATGCAATATGACAGGCACATAAAGCATTTTAAGTTTTGTTGATCCTTTTGAAAAATTCCACCTCATCTAAGCCTCATAAGAACCTTGAGATATAAATAGCTACAAATGTAATCATCACCATTTTACACATGATGAAACTGAAGCTCAGGCATGTAAAGTGATTTGTTTAAGGTGATGCAGTTAGTAAGTGTTTAGGAAAGAGGTGCATCTGTATCTTCCTGCCTGTGGTCTACTGCCTTTCCCCCTCTGGCAAAGAACCTCCCAATGATAAGAGTTTAGTGTGTTTCAGACACTCAAACTGATGATCCTGTTTCTTTGTCAAATGAAAGAATGACATTGCAAATTCCAACAACAAACTGGATATTGAAAGATAAATAAGTATTTTATTATAGCTAAAAAATGGCACCATGTTAATATGACCTTTTTCCATTTTCTTGGTTGCCTGACCTAGATGTAGTTTTCATGTAATACTCAGAAGAAGATGGAAAGTCCCTGGAGACTAAGGTTCTAGGTACAATTATATCATTAACCATATATGACCTTGAACAAGTCATTTTTAGCTCTATGGGGCATGGTTTTCCCATCTTCCAAAAGAGGAGGTAGGTTAGATTATCTCTAAATTCTCTTCTGGGTAACATGTTGAGTCTGTATCATGGCTCTCAGTTTCTCTGAGTGGATAATGAAGCAAATATTCACTTTTTGAAATGATGTAGACCACTTCGAGTTGGAAAGCACATTTTACATTTTCATTGTTAACATTTTTTCATGTTTCTACTTGTGTTTAAATGTTTGAGCTATACTTTCTCCACTCTATTTACAAATAATCCTAAAGTAGCAAAGGATACAGACATAGAGAAATTTAAGGAAAAATTTGATAATCCAAACTGTCAATGTCTGCCTTAATATTCAGTGACTTCAATCCATAGAAAGGTGGTGAAAATATGTGGAAAAATATGTTCTCCTATTATGAAGATGAGTGAAATGTGTTGTAAGTATTGAAACATGTGGCCTTTTGGGGGCGATATCACCTCTCTTTTTTCCCCCACCAACTATCTGTTAAAAATTCTGCCTTATTCTCTCTTCCAGGAATCCCTAAAGAAAGTAAAGCACACAAAGTCTGTTGAAAGGTATTGGTCTCATTGCCTAGAAATATTTAAAGGAACAGATAATCATATTGGATATGTTTCACATAACTAAGAAAATGAGAGAGAGAGAACAAGAAACCTATTGAGTATACAGATATTTGGACTATTGGATAGATTACTAGGTCAATAATAAAATGGGAAATATATGTTAAAAATCTAAATGATTTCTATACAAATTTAATTCCACTCATGAATTTAATACAAATGATATTACACACTCATTTCTGAATGGAGAATGATAGTGACTCACTTTTCTTTTCCTCAGAGGTGCTGAACTTGATGCACATGCTTCCTAATTCCTAGGAAGATCCTAGGGTTAGGGTGGGGAGGGGGGTGGAGAAGGAAGACTTAAACCAATCCTGGAAAAGTACCCTAAAAGGTAGAAGTAGAATAGGTGAAGTAAATACAGGAGGGGAATCTATGCAAAGACATTTAGAAGTTAGATTCAACATCATGAAAGAGAAGCAACATGTAAGTTGGTTTGGCAAGAATCCTGTTTGAACATCATATGCAATAATACCAAAAAGGTAATCTGGCCTCAAATCTTAAAGGTTTGTTTGGTTTTTTTAACCTTTTACACAAACAGAACAATGTGTTTTTTTATTATGGATATAAACCACAGAATTTTTATTTCAGAGCTGGGCATTAGCATGGTAAGATCTATACTTTAGGAATACCACTTTGGAAGCTTGGCAGAGGAAGAATTGGGGAGGAGAGAGTAAAATTAGGAAAAATGAATTAGGAAGTACTACAATAGTCTAGACATTTGGTAAGAGGTTGAGTTAAAGTAACAATCATGGAATGGAGAGAATAAGGACATGGCTATGAGAAATGTTGAGGTAAAATTGACAAGAACTAACAAGTATTTGTGGAGTGACTGAGAGGGAAGAGTAGAACATGATTTTATACCACATTGAGTTTTTGAAATATTAATGGTGGTCTCAAAGACAAACAAATCCCAAAATTAAAAAAGAATCCTTGGACAAATTCCTAATCATAAAACTAATTATACTTTTGATTCCCATTGGTTTAATTTAAAATTCTGGAAATATATGAAGTTTAATTTCAAGGCTATAAGACCATATGTAGAATCCTCAGTTTCCCCTCCTTTAAAATGCCAAAATTTGACTAGATGATTTCTAATGAGCCTGAAAGTTATAAATCTTGTGATGACTTGTGGTTTCTCTGGTGAACAACTTCCGTCATGATATTGACAAATTTACTTAAAGATTTTGGTTTGGTTCATCTTATTAACTTATTTGTTTGTTTATTTTTTTATTTATGGCTCTTTTTTTCTCCCTCACCCAAAATGTATCTATTCTTGGTTATTGTTTTCTTTTCTTTCAATTGCTCATTTACCCTTCTGAAAGTAAGTTGAGTGTTTTTTTCTTTCCATGAGTCCTTTGAATCACTGAGAAATATAAATAGAAAACAACAACCAAAAAAAAAAACCTACTGAAAGCGGAAGGACATACTTTTTTTAGTTCAAAGAATGAATTAAAATCGATGAGATATACACCAAATGGAAAAGTACATCACCATAGCCTAAACAAGGATTCAGTATTGCTTTATTGGATATTGTGCTGTAGTATTTTCCCTATTGTGTTGAGCTTTAAGATTATACCTCCATGAAGTAAGCCTGCTCTGTGATTTCTTGGCAGAAACTGATAGCAAACCAACAGTAAAAGCATTTTCTGAATTGTAATGCTGTTTGTTAAGCATCCTCTGGCCCATCTCAGGGCATTTTTCTTTTCTGTATCCTGTGCTGTGCTGAATCACCAGCTAGGATATGAGAAAGGAATAGATAACATTTGGCTACAGCTGCTGTCATCAGTAGGGAAATTTTCCATTAGGTGGATGACATAAGCAGGAACTGGACAGTAATGTTTTTTTATACATGTGCAAGGAAAACAGATCTAAATATAAGAGCCTATTGACAGCTGGGCTATGTGAATTAACTTTATCTTGTTACTTCTCTAATGCAATTTGTTCATAAAAATTTTATTTTTATCTTAACTTTTTTTTTCCATCTTCGCAGTCATCATAATATGTGTGTATAGAAATACATATATACATATACACCTTTCATATGGAGCCAGGCTTTGTAACAATAAAATTTTACCAAACATAATAGGAAAACCATCTAATACAGTTATCATATCTATTAATTAATGTATTCAACGTTCCACACCCCTAGTCTCCAACCTTTCCAAGGAAATGAGGGAGTTATTCTAGTGTATTTAATTTCCATTTAAAAACTTCTCAGCTCTGTCTTACTTTCTAGCTTAAAAACCCTCCAGAAATCATATATTGTATTAAGCAATTATTTGGGAACTTGGAACCTTTGGGTAAGATAGGGAACTTGACTGAAGAAAATATCAGACATGTTCTTAGAAATATTTCATAAATTTCCTGTTTTACCTTAGGCTACAATTATACTGATTAATTTAAGAGAACAGGTATGATGAGGTGCCTCAAGTTCATGTCAAATAAGTATAAGGTGAAGGAACTGAGGGTGTTTACTTGAGGCAACAGAAAAGGTGAGAGACACTTTTTTCAAGTATCTGAAGAGTACTTACCAGAAGATTGATTAGCTTTTTTCTGCTTTGCCCAGAAAGGAGTGGTAGGAACAATGGTTATGTTTGATGATGGAAAATCTAGGTTGGATAGAAGGACAAACTTCTAAATAACTAAGAGTTTTACAAAATTTTAATGGGTTACCTTCAGATTTTGTGGACACCCCTTCAGTGGAAGTCCTAAAAAAGAGGCAGATGAAAACATCCAGCATATTTTAAAGAGAATTTGCATTCAGGTAAAAATTGGACAAGGTGACCTTTTCGCTTCCTTCTAGTTCTTAATGTAGGATCTTGTCTATGTTCATGTAAAATATTAAAATGTTGTGTGATTGAGATGAGGGACATTAAGAACTGAGGAAATAAGGAAAGACTCCTTGAAGAAGCCAGCAGTTAAACTGAGCCTTAAAGGAACTATGGATTCCAAGGGGCCAAGATGAAAAGGGAGAGTATCCTAGTCATGGATGGCAATTCCTACAGAGTCATGGAGCTGGGAGATGGAGTGTTATTTATGTGGAGGAGGAAGGAGGCGAATCTGAAAATAGTAAAGAGCAAAAAAAATATAGACTGGCATCAAATGGTGAAGGAGTGTAAATTTCTAAATAGAGACATGTGTATTTATCCTAAAGGATGAGGTCTTAAACTAGAGTTTTTGATGAGAGTGAGAGAGAGAGAGAGAGAGAGAGAGAGAGAGAGAGAGAGAGAGAGA
>NW_027185804.1:27942140-27995768 GCF_028583685.1 Petaurus breviceps papuanus
CCTTCACCAGACTGTCACAAGAGTCCAGCACACAGGCATGTCTTATGATCTGGTGCATGTGAACACACAAACACACAGACACACAGACACAGACACACACACACACACACCCTCAAAAACCCTTGATCTAAAAATGGTGGGAAACCACTTAAAAGTTCTAAAGAAGAAGATTGATAAGATAAGATTGGTTCCACCTGTGTCCCACTTCCCCCGACACAAAGACCTTTGAGTTATAAGGCTGCCATCTTTGCCTTTTTGCCTACCCAATATGGTATGGCATGTAATTTAGTGGAATCTTCCATACATGCTATTACGATACTTAATATATTTTCTTTTCCTTTTTTAAATTAAACTTCTTTTGAGTCGGATCATAATTTGAAGGTGATCCTGAGTTTTCAAAATCCTTCATTTATAGAATTCAATCTCTGACAGTTTCTAGAAAGGTGAACAGCTAATCCACTTTGCATCTCCTCCTCTAGCCAGTTTCAACTCCAGGGCATAAGACACTCCTCTGAGGATGAGTTCATCACTACTAAACTCAACTTCATGATGCTAACTCAAGTGTTATTGGAACCTTTCTCAGTCTCTCCTCTTCTCACTGCAGAGCTGAGTACCAAACTCCTCCCGATATTTTCCTTTATAGATGACAGAAACTGAATTCTGAGTTCCTCATTCCACCTTGCATCTGCTGTCCTAACTGGTATCAAGTCCACAGAATGAGATACTTCTTGGTAGTTTAGGTTCAAACCCTGCCTCTGACATATTGATTGTGTGTCAAAACTTTTCACCTCTTCAAGATCCAGGCCAATCTTTCAGATTTTCCAATTCAGAAATGGTTTGTATTGAAATAAAATATTCCTTACATGGAACTTTTTATAATCACAAACTCACACATATAACTCAAAAAATAATCTACTTTCCTACAAAATACATACTCTCTCTAAATGTTTCCTGTCATTTAATTTTTTTATAATTAAAGATCTATGAGGATAATACATTTCACAGTAAATTTGCCTACCTTGCTTTAAGCTTTTCTTGATTGCTCCTATTCGGTGTAATTTTTGATTTTCTAAAGCTATCCTGATTTATATTCCAATCCAAAGCTAGTGAGATCATCAGTCTTTCAAAAAGTCATTGTATACTCATCCAAAACACATGTAAAATCTGAGGAGGTGACACAATGGGAAAATACAGAGCAGCAACTCTGGAGTCAGAGAAACTGGATTCAAATTCTGCTTCTGTTTCCTCATGCCTCCTTGACCTTAAGTAAGTCAGAAGTAAGCTTCCTTGTCTTCATCTGTAAGATGATGGAGTTAGACTGGTGCACCTCTGCAGTACCATTCAGTTCTAAATCGTATTGTGGGAGAAAACATGGAAATAACTATATACACTTGTGATATCAAAAAAGAAGATGAGTGGTAAACAATATTAGTCAGCCAACAAAGATTTATTAATTTCATGCTAAATATATGAGGAGTCAAGGATAAAGCATCTAGGTTGCAAGTCTGGGTGACTTAGAGGATGGTGGTGATCTTTAAAGGAAGAGTGAAGTTTGGAAGGCGAGACGGTCTGAAGAAAAGTTGATAGTTTAGTTTTGGGCATTTCAATTTTAAAATGTGTATAGGAGGAGAAGCTTGGTGGTATAGTGGATAGAGCACAGGTCAGGAGGATTTGACTACAAATCTGGTCTCCAATCCTTGACACTCACTTAGCTTTGGGAGGAAAAAAAAAAAAAGATGTGTATAAGACATTCAATTTGAGGTATCTAATAGGCAGGTGGAGATGTGAGACTGACAGTCAACAGAGATGGAGGCAGGATAAGTAGATTTGATACTCACCAGGATAGGGATGAAAATTGAATTGGAGATTACTATATAAAGTAGCATCAAAGAGGAAGAGAAGACAATGGATAATTAAATTTTCTGCATGGGCAGTTAGACCTCAAAAACTGGAAAATGCTGATATCCAGGATTGATTCATTCTTCTGTTGATTATCTAGTCTTAATAAAATGATATATAAAATATTAATGAATATTAAATGTAAAAAGTTTGTCTGGCATATTTGGAGAGATAATTGTTTAGCATTTATCCATGTACCCCTGATTACGACTATATCAGAAAGACCTGAGATAGGAAAAGAAATAGAAAACTTTGAAATAAACAGAAATTCTCCTTATAGTAAAGTGGGAGAATGTTCTTATTCTTTTTTTTAAGTTCTTTTGAGAGGAAATTTATTCCATTCTACTTTTGAAGAAATTTAGTTTTTTAGGAAATGTCCTCATGTCAAGCCTAAATTTGTCCTTTTTGCACCTTCTGTCCTTTGTTCCTTGTTCTGTCCTCAGGGACAAACCAGAAAAAGTAGGAATTTCATTTAACATAATGCCCTTGGGTGGAGGGGGGGGGAATCAAACACAGTGATCATGCTTGTCCATCAATCTTCTTTCCTCAAGGCTAAACTCCCCAGTACTTACAACAGATCTTCATAATAAATGACCTGAAGACCCTTCACCATAATGATCATCTTCCACTTGACACTATATATTCAAAACTTTTCGGCATCCTTCAGAAAATATGACACCTTCAATTGAGCACAATTCTCTGGATATAGTCTAATGAGCATGGAGTATGGGGTCTACTTCTTCTAGTACTGCTGAGGTCAGAGTGGGGAGAGCTGGTTCAAGCTTTTGAAAGAATTTGAATTAGAACTTCTCTTTAGCCAATGGGATCTTTATTGATCCAAACACACCCTGGCCTGAGACTTAGCAAGAAGCTTAACCAAGGCATTGATATAGAAAAAAGGACCAGACTTATATACACAGAAAGCTACACAACCTGTAGGGTGATAATGAAATTTTGTGGTTTCTAATGGAGGTTGGAGATTTAGGGACAGGATGAGGAAAGTGGACGACACAAGATAAGAGAAAATTGTCATGATGCATGATAAGGAAGATGAATGTCCCAAGATGGGGAACACAGGATAAGGGAGACAAAAACAATTCTTTTGGTACAAGTTCCATGGTATTTTAAGATAAGGGGAAGGGCCATTAAGGCACCCTCAGGTTACAGGATGGGCTAAGAATAAGCCTCAAAACCCCTCAGGGGGCCTGCAAAAATAACCCTTAGTATTAAATCTTAGGGCACTTTTCCACCCACATCAGTACTGTATAAGATAACTAATTGCCCCTAAGTCCATGTTAGCTTTTTTAACTGCTCTATTTTACTGTTGACATATTTCAGGCTTATAGTCCACCTAAAACTCCATATCATTTTTTAGACACAATTCTAACTCATCACATCTCCCCTATCTTGTATTTCAACCAAAGTTTTATTTTTTTAGCCTAAATCATATACCTGAATCTAAGTTGGATCTGAGATTAGATCTAGCTAAATTCCTGAAATGAAGGGGGAAAAAAATTGACTTCTGTTTCTGGCCTTTCTTAATCCTCAGGATTTCTAGAAACACTGTCAATTTTGGAGGGATTTTTTTGAACCATCCATTCACCTGCCATGATATGCAGTCTCTCTCACCTGCTATCACACAGGGAGTAGATTTTTCAGCTTCAGTGGTTTTCATTTAAAAAGCTGACATTTCCCCACTGCAATATTTATCTTACTGTGCCAAGTCGTCTTCTTGTTCCTTCAGCAGGATATTGTGTCAAGACAGAATTACGGGGGAGAAAATAAATGTTACTTTTTAAATTAAAACACTCCAAAAATGATGAATTTTTGTAAAACACTAAATCCTTTAGAAAACACCTCTACCAGACCTGAAGTATTTATGGGTCAGAGAAGCTTCATATTTTAGAGAAGTCACTAGCATCATGCCTAATACTTACTTTCCTGGTGAAAAGTTTATTGTAAACCACAATGAAAATGAAAAGAAACATCTTGCCATCATCCAGGGAATTTCTAGGTAACATGATCTGATGGTAAGACAACCCAAATTTCCATTAGATCTCATTAGCCTGCACCATATATAAGGGATGATTTTGTTACCAAATGAACAAAATCTATTTGGCATCCATTTGGCAAATACAGGAAATATGGAAGAGAAATGGATGTAAAGGGACAGATGCCCAATTAATTTGACATCTGCAATGATAAGATTTTGTCATCTGTATCATCTTGCAAAACACAGCATGCCCCATATTCTAGCTTTATCCATGTGATGCCATGGTGACTGGATGACAAGTGAGAAATTACTTCAGCTATCCAGATGTTGGGTATATGTGTATGTACATATACATATACATGGCATATGTATATACATATATATATATGGGTGTACACACATACATATGTATGTGTTTGTTTGTTTGTTTTTTCTTTTTGACAGAGATACTGGAGTGGCTTGCCATTTCCTTCTCCAATTCATTTTGCAGATGAGGAACTGAGGCAAATATGGTTTACAGAGTTTCCCAGTGTCACAAAGCTAGAAACTGTTTGAGGTCAGATTTGAACTCAAGATCAGTCTTCTTCACTTCAGGTCTGGCAATCTATCTACTATTCACCGGGATTCTTCCTGAAAGATTTCTGTTAGGTACCTAGGTGGCACAATGGATTGAGAACCAGGCCTGGAGTCAGGAAGAATCATCTTCTTGAGTACCAGTCTCACCTCAGACACTTACTAGCTGTGTGACTCTGGGCAAGTCATTTAACCCTGTTTGTATCAGTTTCCTCATCTGTAAAATGAGCTAGAGAAGGAAATGGAAAACCACTGCAGTATCTCTGCCAAGAAAATCACAAGTGAGGATGAGAAGAGTCAGACCAAAGTAAAAAATGACTGAACAGCAACTATCTATCTAGATCTGTCTGTCTATCTATCTATCTATCTATCTATCTATCTATCTATCTATCTATCTATCTATCTATCTATCTGTCTGTCTGTCTGTCTGTCTGTCTGTCTGTCTGTCTGTCTGTCTATCTATCTATCTGTCTGTCTGTCTGTCTATACATTATGTAGATATAGCTGTATAATGTGTATATGCACATGTGCAAACACGTACTCATCCATAGCAAATATATATATATATATGCATATATGTCATATATGTGTATGTATACATCCAAGTTGAACCTCAAATTTCATAGGGGTAATGTTCCTAGGAAATGGTGAAAAAGTAAAAAAAAAATGTGGCTACATTAAACTGATAGGAAATAGAGGCTTAGGTTCCTGAGATCACCAAAACCTGTAACCCTTCCTTAGATATTGCTGTACTGCTAGTGGTGAAAAAAAAAAAGTTTTGCATGTTCCCAATTTTACTTTGTGTACTGAATTTTATGGGTTATTTCATGGTTACTGTGTTAGAAAAATGTGTATATTATTAGAAATGCTGTTTTGTTATGAAGAATTGAATGCAGAAAAGTACAGCTGCTGAAGTGTGTCCATGTTTTTCCTCCACTCTCTAAATAAATGCTTCTAGATATGAGAAGGGGGCAAATTGGAGAATAGAGATCTTGGCAAATGCCCCTTTCCCCATTCTGGTTGCTGGCAAAGTTGTGTCTCTCCATTAATCCTGCCCTCACTCCTTTCCTGTGTCTGCCTCACTCCTTGGGAAGGAAGAAGGAAGTAAGACCATTAGCAATTGCAAAGTGCTATATACATGTCAGCAATTATAAATCTTATTATTATTATCAATAAAATAATTATAATCATTGTCACCATCACCACCACCACCACCATCCCATTCCTGAGAGTGATTCTGATAGAAATGTTTCTGGAAAAAAAATCACAATCCCTCTATGATCTATGTTTAATAATCTACAAACCCTTGCAAAGGTAGATGAAATAAATCCTTTTGCAGTTACACAGAAGTATTTGGACCATTCTCTTTAGGCTCTCCAGAAGCAGTAGCAGATAGGACAAAAGAGATGGTATTTATGGGATCCTGTTTTGACATTCTTTGACCCTTCTAGGTCTCTTTATTTTTATAGGTTCTTGTCGTTGTTGTTTCATTTAGCTTGGAGATTATGAGCATTTGGAATAACAGCATCTATTAAAATGGTCTTCTTTATTATAAGTTAACTGCTTTTTTTAGTCTAGTTATAAACTACTTTGTGGGAGAAGTTCATTAGATTATGACCATAAGGACTTGGAGATGTACTTGAAATTAACAAATTCAAACTAGTCATTTCATTTCCTTACTTTTTTAAGTTTCTATACTTTTGCTTATCTTTTATTTTTGATATAACGATCACTTTCAAATTTATTACAATTTTTTCCAGCCACATTTTCACCTAAATAAGACTTCACCTGTTAGCTGAGAGAAGTTAAGCACAAGTAAACAATTGACTACATCCCAGTGTCTCACCCTGTTTCTGTGAGGTACAGTAGAGCATTTCCTTATTCCTATACATTCAAGTTTGATCATTACACATTATACTTGGGCTCACTAGGTGGCATACTGGATAGAGGGCTGGGCCCTGGAGTTCACAAATTTATGCTGGAAAAAAAAAAAAAACTAGGAAAATGCCCTCACCCAATGGTCATGTCAGCACACAAGGTCCTTTAGTGTCTAATGCTGTTAAACATCACATGGAAAAATAAATGGAACATTAGAGAGAGAATCAGTCAAACTGGCTTTGATTCCCAACTTAAGCTTTTGCTACTTGTTTGACCTATATGTCACTCATGTGCACACATACATACATATACAGAACATACATACATGTATATGCATATATACATGTGTGTGTTTTATGTGTGTGTTCTCACATTCTAGCATTTATTCCTAGGAAAATAAATTGTGTATTTATCTTTCCTTCAAGTACTAGATTCTAAGCTTCTAAATTGACTTTATCATCTTTAATTATGAACAATGTATTTCATATTAACTAATTCCTCCCACTTTTTTACTAGAGATGTGGTCATAATTTATTGATAGCATTGAGTATATAGTAATTCATTCTTTCCATGTAGGGAATCATTATAGGAAGTGGATATGTGATTTCATGGTTCTTATATATAGGAAGCAACCTGGTGAGGAAGTTTCCTCTGCCAATTCATGTCTGTGTTTTCCCTCTAAGTTATCTTAGAGTGGTCCGGAGAATTAAGCTGTGACTTCTGTGGGGTGATACAAAGGATATGTATCAAAGGCTGGACTTGAATCCACATCTTCCTGGTTTTGAAGTCAACTCTATCCATTCCATGATCCTACCATTCTATCCAAGTCCGGAAATGAATTTTGAAGCATGTCTTCCTAACTTCTTGGTTTTTCACTTCTTTCGAGCACTCAAAAGGTCTGTGTATTAATAGGGTAACAGAGTGAGCAGGACTTCAAGTGGAAGGAAAATGACACTTGTTTTGTTTAGTCCCCAAAACAAAATTAGGGCAAGCGGTAAAAACCAGCCAAATGACAAGCGTACATTGAGTGCATAACTTGGAATCACGAATACTGAAATTCCAATCTGGTCTTAGTCACCTACTAATTTTGGTACCCTGGGCAAATCACATAAACAAGCTCTGCCTCTATTTCTTCATCTTTAAAAAAGGGAATAAAAGAACATCTGTATTCCAGTACTATGAGTGTAAAATGAGATAATAATTACAAAGTGTTGTAAAGACCTTTAAGTGCCATGTAAGTTATTAGTAAAATTAGTAGAAGGATGGGCTTTGGTTCAATGTAAATAAAGTCCTCAACAATTACCAAGGGGAGTAGACAGTAGGTCTTCCCTCACTAGCATTCTTTTTTTTTTTTTTAAGCAATCGGGGTTAAGTAACTTGCTCAAGGTTACACGGCCGGTTATTTCTGGGTGTGGTGCTGAGTGTCTGAGCCTGGGTTTCGATCTCCAGGTCATCCCAACACTGAAGCTGGTGATCTTTCTCACTGAACCACCTGGCTGCCCCTTCTCACTATCATTCTTGAAGGATAATCAGTATGACAGCTTTTGGGGGGAAGGTAGAGGGTGTTGTAGAAAAGATTCTGATAAGTAATGGACTGCTTGGATAAGATGACTCTTGATGTCCATATCTGGTATTCTCTGACTCTTTGATGTCCAATGGTGAACCACTAACATAGTATCATTTTATGCTGAGTATACCTTGAAAATAGGATTTCTTTAACCATTATCAGGGCACAAACACTGAAAGTTTTCCTTTAATACATCCTTGAATGTTGCTGCTGCAATAGACACATTGTCCTCTGGGAAGAGGGGATTTTCAGAGACAAAGGAAGAGAAGAGAATTGAAAGAATTCTCCATTTCGTTTTGCCTCTCTATTTCTCTCTGTTTCTTTTACTTTCTCTTTGTTTCTTTGTCTCTCAACATGTCTGCCAATCTCCATTTCTTTCTCTTTGTCTCCCTTGTGTCTCTCTGTCTCTGTTCCTCTATGTTTGTGGGCCTCCCTCCCTCTCTCCCTGCCTCTCTCTGTCCCTCTACTCCCTCTGTCTCCTCCCTCTGTCTTCTAAAAAGGAATATTAACTAAGAAGATATACCAACAACAGAAGTATGTGGCTATCACATACCCCAAAATGAAAGCACACACTCCCCTATGCAACTGCTTCAAATTCTGCTTCAAAATCAAATTTTGTGACCTTGACCAAATTGTATCATGTTTCACAGTCTCATTTTCCTTATCTATTAAATGGGAATAATAATGACCATCTGTATTCTATACATAAGAAAGTTGTTGTGAGGTCATGTTCTTCAATGAGATCATGTTCTTAAAATGCTTTGGAAACCTAAGACCACCATAGAAATGACTTTTTATTGCCAATATGTCTATACCTCATTCACATTTTCAAACTTTTAAAATACATATTTAAGTGTCAAAAGTATTATTAATCCTATTTTACAGAAATGGAAACTGATGATCTGAGATATAAAACAAATTGCCCAGATCATACAGCTAATATTTTATGTCCAGTTATATTTTTCCAGAAATATATTTTCATCCACAACTGATAGTGTTATACAGATTCCTGGGGTACTCAAGAGTTCAAGTGACAGGGTCACATAGCCAATATATTTTATCAGTGAGAATTAATTCTCTATCCACTCTGCTTCTTGATCTCACCTATATAAAGGCATTAATTCACAGGGTATACCAATATTGAAATCCATCTAAGTATGGAAATTTGATAGTTACAGTTTATTCTTTCTCCCACTATAGGATGTTAACTGCTTGAATGATTATTCATTTTATTTTCTGTATTCCTAGTGGCTTGAATAGTGACTAACAAACACTTAATCCATCCTTGTTGATTATTTGATGGATAGTACATTAAAGTATATACAAAGCACTTTAAAACACATAAATATGTTAGGTAATTGCTATTATACCAATTTCTTGATTTAAATAAAATAAGATTAAGAAGATCTGAAGCTTAGAGAAATAAAAAGCTGTTTCCATCTTCCCAAAAGGAATCATTCCACATGTTTTAATCCTAATTTTATCACCCAGTTTTGAACCTAGCCATTTTTCATTCAAGGGCCAATAATAGAGTGACTAAGCCACCTGGGTTTTCATACTTACCAGATAATTCCATCTTAAATGTCAGAGTGTAGCTAGACACAGTCATGATTCATTCTTGACTAGTATATTTTTTAGAATGAAAATTATCTTTGTGAAAATGCACAGAAAACATCCCTAACTTCCTTCTAAGAAAAAGTCAGGTAACCAAAGAGTCAAAGAGGTCACATGGAAAAGATATGCTCTGAATCCCAATCTATCTCTAGTGAAAGCCCAAGCATCATTTTACCTCATCCTGTGCTGTAGAAGACTAACTTGCATTATTTATCAAAAATATGCCCATTGATCATTAAGAGGATATTGTATTTTCATATTGGTTATGGAACTTTAATGATTATACATAAAGGAAACCTCTAGAAGTCATAGGACTTTCCTTTCAGTGGTAAGATGCCCCTCCAAGGCTTCCAAATGTTTACCTTATAAACTACCTTCAGCCTGTCACTTACAGTTTCTGTTTTCATTATAAATCAGCAGCAAAATGTGCCGACTGTCTGTGCCGCAGTAAAACACAGCTGTTTCCATTTGCTCTCCCATCAGATTCATTCTCTCATTGTTCTTTTGGAGAATTGAATTGAACCATTTTGTATCTCAGTTACAAGGAATACTTCTGCTTCTAAGTGGCAGGCAGACCTTAATCCGTCCTTAATCTCACTTGCCTTAGTGGTTCCCAATATCCCATTACTGTGTTACTTTGTGTTTGCTCTCTCTCTCTCTCTCTCTCTCTCTCTCTCTCTCTCTCTCTGACTCTTTCTGTCTATCTGTCCTTCCCTATCTTCTCTCTTTCTTCCTCTCTCCCCTTACTCTACCCCAAATGTATGTGCCTATATATATATATAATATATATACACACCACACACATACATATATAACCAACCTTTCTGCCTTCCCGCTTCCCTTCCCTTGCTTTAAAAAGAAAAGCAAAATTATTTAATCAACATTTAATTAAAAGGAAAGAGAAATCTTAGAACTATGTACTTCTATAGCTACAACAAAATTTAGCAATCACACTGTCCAAAATACACCCTAAACCTTTGACCCAACTAGAAAGAATTATGGGCAAGAGCTGCCTAAATGAATGATTTCAATTACAATATACACACATTATATTTGTTCATAAATAACATATATTAATGCATGTATGTGCACACACATATATATATATCCACGTATAGTTTGATTTAATAGTTCTATTTTAATGTGCATTATTTAAGTTATTGCTCTTAAATCATATTCATAGACAGGAAGAATCATTTTCCATAAATTATACCATCTCAATTTTAAGTAGCTTTCAAAATATAAAATAATAATTTGTTATTTGCATGTTCACCTATGTGCAAAGTTCTTGAAAATGGTTTATTAGAGGGGCGGCCAGGTGGCTCAGTGAGTGAGACACCAGTCCCAGTGTTGGCAGACCTGGGATAGGTTCTGGCCTCAGATACTTGGCACCAACACAAAATAACTGGCCGTGTAAACTTGAGCAAGTTACTTAACCCCAATTGCTTAAAAAAAATAAAATGGTTTATTAGAATTTGCTCTTGTTAGATTAAACATTCCCGTTATTAACTTAGCACACACACACACACATACATATTTACGCTGAAAACTTAAGTTTGGGACCTCATGATTGTCAGTCATTTCACAATTACTTTGTTGTTTTTTTTGTCCTTTGTTCTTGAAAAGGACCAATGACAACTGGAAGGTGATGTCTTGACTTGCAGGTGAATTGGATTTAAGTGAGGTAGGGTTGTGCAAGGTAACCAGCCTCACTCTAGAACCCATGGCAAGATAAAAATCATGACAAGAGAGGACCCTGGATGCAGTGGGAGACCTTGGCTTTTTATGCTAAGGTCTTTTCCAGGTTTCATTTAACTTGAGGCAACTTCCTTTCAGTGATTAAGGCCAGCTAAGAAATGAGACAAAGAATGGCCTATTTTATCTAATCTAAAAAATAATCAGTCTGGGAGGGGAAAAGCCAGAAAAGAAACAATTGCTGTTTATATTCACTCTGAACCATCAAACCTCAAACAAAGTGGGCTGGGCCCTATTGCTGGCCAATCAGTGAGAGCCAGAGTCATTTGGGTTTAAGGCATGTTTGCTGGCTTTTTTTTTTTTTTTAATGATAAAATAAGTAGGGAAGAGGGGGAAAAAAAGAAATATATCCCAGAAACCTCAAGATATTTTATAAGGTTTCAGCAATTACATACATTTATTTGTGTAGCTAATATGACATAGACACTGTCCCAGACTACCAACAAGAAAACCTGGATTCTTGGGGCTCTGTGGTGCAGCTAGGTGGTGCAGCTAATAGAGCACTGGCTCTGGAAACATAAGGACCTTAGTTCAAATCCAGCCTCAGACACTTAACACTTATTAGCCATGTGACTTTGGGCAAATCACTTAACCCCAACTGTCCTGTCTTCCACCCTCCAAAAAAGAAAACCTCGGATTCTAATCCTAATTGGATTTGTTTACTAGCAAAATGAACTTGGGTACATCATTTAATTTCTCTTTTCATCAAGTATCTAAGACTTAATATCTAAATCATACATTTGCATACCTAGAAGGCAATTCTACAACATTTCATCCTCTTGCTTCCAAAACTTCATGTCCTTCAGGCATTTTGGATATAAAGATTTAGGGGGTTTGCCCATTTTAATTTGCATATATCTGTATTGGTAAGCAAGAAGCTACCATTCCTGAGACAGTACGTGGTGTTGCTGTCTAATCCAAATGCCTCCCTTCAGGCACCTAAGATATGAATACCTTCATTTACAGATTTTGTTTTGAAGTCCTGAAACCCTGAGGATCTTCACCATAAACAGAAATGTAGTTACTCATAGAGTAACACATGCACACACACACACACACACACACACACACACACATTTAAATCAGATCAGAAATGGTGTCTTTCTGCTCTGCTTCCAAGTGGTAAATTTTCAATCTCTTACTACACCACATGCAATTGTATACACCCAAACCCTCCCAAATACTGGCTGCAATGATTGGATACCTTTGGCAAAATTCCTTAAAACTCCAGGCTCAAAGAAATTCAAATGCAGAAAAGAAGAAAAATTAGACAATGAGAACATGGATTATTAATAGTTAAAAAAAGCACATTGCTCAAAAGTCAATGCTTTTATACTTGATCTGTTTTTTAAAGGTGCTCAATGTATATCCTGTCATCAGGAATGCTACTTGACAGATGAATCTGTCACTAAGATAAAAGATAATCATGTGTTGGGTTTTTTTTTGTTGTTGTTGTTTTTTTAAAGTATCCTAAAAGAAAACATCAAAGCCCTAGGCTAGTAACAGGGATTTATCTAAAATAAGATCTGGTAGAGCCCCATTAATATTTTGGAGATAAAGTTCTTTATTTCCTTATCCCAAATTGCAACAGCAATAGAGGTTTAAAGGACATGCTATTTATTTGCAAATAGTATTTTCCCACTGCGATAGGAGGCAAAGGAAAAAGAGGCAATGGTTTTAACTGTTTAGAAAAATATATCAAAGTGGTAAGCTGACGCCATTATTCAGATCATCTTATGTGCTTGGAGGCTAGAATGATTGCAGAGAAATTAAAGTATTTTAATAATCATCTAATTGGACATTCCTTGATTTTCTTCTGTAGCAAATACTGAAATTAACTTCCCCCCTGTGCTATCTACAGTCCCATTTAGGTACATTCATGCACATTAAAACTATATTGAAGGCTAAATGCATCCAAATAAAAAGTGATTTTTGACTACTGAGCCTGCATGGAATATTAATGAATCTTAATTCAAGTACTTTACTTTACCCCTGTTTTTATGTTCTTTAAAGTGTGGTTATGGATTGAAAAGTGACTGTAGAAATGACATAATGGAATTCTGCAGTCATTCTCTCAAGTGTCTTCCAGATCAAATTTATTTAGTTGTCAAATTAAAGGATATTTTCTTTCATAAATGCTTGTGATGGAATGCATAATCACAAATTCTCAGAGTCAGAAGGGAAGTTGCCATCTAACCTAGTTCAGCATCAAAATCAGCTATGCTACCTACCCAACACATGGTCATTTAGATTTGACATGAAGGTATTAAATCATGGGGGGGGAGGGGGAGGGGAGAGGTGCAGTGGTCAGACTACACATAAAGCAGCTCCTTGTGCTTGTGAATAGCTCTGATTGCTCAGAATTTTTTTTATTGTTTTTGCTTATATGGAGTCAATTTTTTTTTTCTCTCTCTCTACAACTATCAAGTTTGGCTTCTGAGTCTCCCCTAATGGGTCAAGCATAACAAGTCTAATCTGTTTTCTAAAAGACAGCTCTTTGAACATAAGAGTAAATCATTTATATAGATCTCTTATATAAGTGGTAATATAATTTTCATCTTCATGAAAACACTTAGGGTAACAATATAAACAGTAAAGTAGAATTTTACTTCAGACAAGAGACAGAAACAAAGATATAGAGGTGGAGAGACAGATAATAACACACAAAGAGAATATACATATTTATAAACTATGAAAGCAACTTTCTTTTCTTTTCTGGTGAGTCCCACCTCACTCAAGGACCTATGATTGAAGCCCTGTCTCTTTTCCCCAAATATGTGAATTACTGTAGAGGCAGGATGGTATAGAATCAAATCTTTTTTCTCCTTGGCCTATGGAATCCCCACAAAATTTAAGATCACTATACAGGCTTGTTCCTGTTAGCCATTCCTCTTGCTCCACATTCCTCATTTACAACTCTTGTATGTTGTTAGAACTTCTCTTCTCTCCCAGAGATTTGTTTAGAAAATTCTTCCAGTTGCAGAACTTCTCCATTATTATTCTGTCACTGGCAATTTTGTGACTAATTAGTTCCTTGCCTGAAGGGGCTACATGATCCACTGAAGCACATGGTTTCCTTGAAAATTTGTAAAACTGATGGGGTGATGGGACTGGAACCCTAAAGGAAAAGAATATGTCTTTAGAAGCAATCCAGTATCTGAATTTTCCTGTAAGTTTCAGCAGCCAAGATCACTGCCACTTCTGCAACTCCCCTACCCCAGCTTACCTTGATTACTTAATTAGTTTACTTGATACTCCTTAATTCAGTCTGGGTCTTTTCACTTTTACACCTGCCCCCCCCCCACTATTTACCACTTCTTAATCCCATCCAGATCTTTTCAGTTTTTTGTTTTGTTTTTTTAATAAAAGGACTGATATCACTCCCCTTCCCCCCCATTGTTTCAGATTTACTAGTATTCTGCACTCCATGCTGGTGTTAAAACTCACTACTTTAACTAGAAGGCTTGAGTGGTCAAATTCTTTCCAGAGGGATGGCCTCCCTCCCCCAACCCCCTCTTTTATGTTTTGTGGTTCCCAGAACCCTAAATTACATCAAAGCTACATGAACTTTCTAATAAGGAACTGAAATGTGTGTGAGTCCAAATGGCTTTTTTTTTTGCCACATCAATCACTTCAACAATAAACTTTAATGACTCTCTATTGCTCCCAGTATTAAATATAAAGTCTTCTATTTGGTTTTATTTAAACCTCTTCAAAACTGGTATGTTGCTACTGTTATGGGAGAACAGTGTTTGACACATCACAAAGTAAGTGTTTAAGAAACATTTAATTTTGAAAAGCAATGAGCCCGTCATTCTTTAATATCATGACTCCATTAATCATCTTCAAAGTCAAGGCAAAATAAGTACATCATATCTAATTTTTCTCTACTAATGATAAATTATAAAATGGAATGATCAGATTATGATTTTTTTCCTATTTCTAATACAACATATAGATACTCTTTATTGGTGAGAATCAGGTCCAAAAGAGCTGTTTCCCACTTTTGATTTCCTCACCTTTTGATGTTATTATTATTTATTTATTTATTGTTAATATATTATATATACATATACAGTACACATACACATAAACATACATATACACATGCATATATATGCACATACGCATGCACATACACATACATATTCACACACATGCATATACATATACACATATATGTACACATGCACATACACATGCATGTATACACATAAATGCACATATGCATACATGCATATACATGTGCATACATGCACATATGTACATATACCTATATAGACATATACACATCCACACATACATACACATATACATAGACACATAGACATAAACATATACACAGACACAGACACAGACATAGACATAGACATAGACCTAGACCTAGACCTAGACCTAGACATAGACACGACACTTTATCAGAACCCTCTTCACCTATGAATCCTCTTTTTCTATTCTTTTTGTTTTGCCATTTGTTTTTAAAACTTTGATTTCCAGATTCTTTCCCATCTTCCCTTCTCACCTACCCCCACTGGAAAGACAAGCAATTTAACATAGGTTGTACATGTATAGTTACACAAAACATTTCCATAGCAATTATATTGTGAAAGACTAACTATATTTCCCTCCTTCCTGTCCTGCCTCCCACTTATTATATTTTCTATTTTGACCCTGTCACCTTTCAAAAATGTTAGCTTCTAACTACCCTCTCCGCTAATCTGCCCTCCCTTCTATCATCCCCTATCTTATTCTCTTCCCCCTGCTTTCCTGTAGAGTAAGATACATGATTGAATGTGTATGTTATTGCCTCCTTAAGCCAAATTCAATGAGAATAAGGTTAACTAATTCCCTTTCACCTTCCTACTCTTCCTCCCCATTGTAAAGTGTTATCTTGCCTCTTTTATATGAGATAATTTACCCTGCACTATTTCTCCCTTACTCTATCTCCCAATATATTCCTCTCTCACCTCTCAATTTTTATTTTTAGATATTATCCCTTTATATTCAACTCATCCTGTGACCTCTGTCTATGTATACATGTACACACATATATTTATACACAAATACACCCTCCTATACATACATACATATATATGTATGTATACACATATATACACATATATTCTCTTCAACTATCCTCATATTAAGAAAAGTCTCAGGAGTTACAATTAATGTTTTTCCATGTAGGAATATATTTCAACTTTAATAAGTTCCTTATGCTTTCTTTTTCCTGTTTACCTTCTCATGCTTGTCTTGCTTCTTGTATTTGAAAGTCAAATTTTCTGTTCAGCTCTGTTTTTTTTTTCTTCAAGAACACTTGAAAATCCTCTATTTCATTAAATGACCATATTTTCCCCTAATGCATTATACTCAGTTTTGCTGGGTAGGTGATTCTTGGTTTTCATCCTAGCTCCTTTGACCCCCAGAATATCATATCCCAAGCCCTTTCATCCCTTAATATAGAAGCTGTTACGTCTTATGTTATTCTGATTGTGTTTTCATAATATATGAACTGTTTCTCCCTGACTGCTTGTAGTATTTTCTCCTTGACCTGGGAACTCTGGAATTTGGCTATAATATTCCTAGAACTTTTCTTTTGGGGATATTTTGCAAGAGGTGATCAGTGAATTCTTTCAATTCTATTTTCCCCTCTGATTCTAGAATATCAGGACAATTTTGCTTGATAATTTCTTGAAAGATCGTGTCTATGCTCTTTTTTTTTGATCATGGCTTTCAGGTAATCTAATAATTTTTAAGTAATCTCTCCTGGATCTATTTTCTAGGTCAATAGTTTTTTTTCCCAATGAGATATTTCACATTACCTTCTTTTTTTTTTCATTTGTTTGATTCTGTTTTATAGTATCTTGACTTCTCATAAAGTCATTAGCTTCCAATTTCTCCAATCTAATTTTGAAGGAATTATTCTCTTCAGTGAGTTTTTGAAATTCCTTTTCCATCTGGCAAATTTATCTTTTAAAGACATTCTTCTCTGCATTGGCTTTTTGAGCCTCTTTTGCAATTTGAGTTAGATTGTTTTTAAGGTGTTATTTTCTTCAGTATTTTTGGGGTCTCCTTTAGCAGGCTGTTGACTTGCTTTTCATGATTTTTTTTGCATCATTCTCATTTCTCTTCCCAATTTTTCCTCCACTTCTCTCACTTGATTTTCAAAATCCTTCCTGAGCTCTTCCATGGCCTGTGACCAATTCATATTTTTTTCTTGGAAGTTTTTGTTGCAGGGCTTCTGACTTCGTTGTCCTCTTCCAGTTCCATGCTTTGATCTGTTTTGTCCCCAAAAAAGAATTACATGGTCTGTTTGCACCTCCTGTGTGTAATGAGAATGCAAATTTGGAAGATCTTCCCTGCCCCTAGGCTAGAGGGCACCTGGAGCCTGGGGTGGGAGGCTTGTTTTTCAGTAGATATTTTTTGATTGGCCAGTGGGTCAATAAGGTTGTTACATTCTCTGAGCCAGGAGAAGGCTATATAAGCCCTGATGTGTAGCTTTGTTTTGGGACTCAATTTGAGAAGTGTTCTGTAATTTGATCTGAATTCTGGGAAGCCGTTGTTGAGAGTCCACCGGCTTTGAAAAATCCAGATGTGGAAACCCAGATGTTGACTGGGTATGGATGTAATGGTTGGACAGTTTGGAAAGCTGTCTACTTGATCTGTTAATGTCTTGATAATTCTGTCTGTATATTTTGAAGTTTGGGGTGCTGACCTTTTTCCCCTGAACAAGGTAAACAATATATGTCTGACTGATTAAAGTAAGCTTGTTAACCTATTTTGAGTTGCTTTCCTATAACAAAGCAGATCCAAGAACCTGTGGTAGCTGCAAACCCTGAGGACACGCTTGGGGTGCTTGCCACTACACTGTGCTTGCTCATCTTGCCAGCTACTTGAATTTTTAGCTCTTTGCCATGGTAGAACTCGCTTCCAGATTGCAGAGAGCTATGTCCCAAATTGTTTGGGTATTCACAGCTCCTTTGGTTATTAGGAGGGTGCCCTCTCTACAGCCCCCACAATCTCTGGCACACTGCCCACACACCCCAGCACCATCACCTAAGACTGCTACTCAGATCCAAGAAGGTTAAAGGAAGAGCAATTACCCTCTGAATGATCGCTTGTTCCCCCTACCATCTTCAGGACAGGAGCTCTGGAAGCAGCCAAGTGGCAGAAGCTACAGCCATAGCTCCTCAGCCACTTCTCCCCCACCCCTGACCCCCACCCCCAAGGCAGGGGCTGGACCACAGTCTTCCATTACCCTTCCAACAGAGTTCCCCACTGACTTTTTATAATCTCTTTGGCGATGGTGGTTTGAGAAGTTTGGAAACTGCCACACCTACTGGTGATTTACTTTCCTGATGTCTGCTCTGGATAGTCTGGGCCACCTTGGCAGGGCTCATGGCTCACAGGGCTCTCCCCTCAGTTCCCATCATGCTATGATAGACCTTTGCTGTCAGCTTGCCAGGTTGCCTTCAGTGAGAGATTTTATTTTCTCTCTGTCACTTTGTGGGTTCTGTAGCTTTAAAATTTGTTGAGAGTCATTTTTTACAAGTATTAAAAGTTCTTGCAGCCAGAGCCCACACCAATTTTGGGCTTTTATTCTACCATCTTGGACCCCTCTCCCAATACCGCCCCCCAACTCCTTATTTTCTTTTATTAAGTTATTTATTTTTAGTTTTCAACATTCACTTCCATAAGCTTTAAGTTTTCTCCCCCTTCCCTCCCTAAGACATCTCGCAATCTGATCTGGACTCTACACATACATTCCTTTTATACATATTTTCTTTTTATTTTCTTTTTTTTTGAGGGGGGAAGGCAAGGCAATTGGGGTTAAGTGACTTGGCCAAGGTGACATGGCTAGTTTTGTGTTGTGTCTGAGGCTCGATTTGGATTCAGGTCCTCCTGACTCCAGGGCAGATGCTGTATTCACTGTGACACCTAGCCACCCCTAAACACATTTTTACATTATCCATGTTGCATTGAAAAATTATAATGAATAGAAAAAATGATGAGAAAGAAAAAAAAATAAAACAACAAAAAATAGTCCGCTTAATTCTGCATTCTGATGACTCCTCCCTTTTTAGAGTATTGATACCTTCTCCCAGATCCTCCATTTAAGGGGGGTATACAGAACAGCCATCTCTTCATTTCCCATCAGGATGCACTCCTCTTTACTTCACCATCTTACCACATACTAGGTAATGCCACCCCCCAAGCCCCTAAAAGCTAAACTTTGTTTTATCTTTTGCTCATCAATTGGGGAATGGCAAAACAAATTATAGAAATTAATTGTGATGGGGTTCTATTGTGCTATAAGAAATGATGAGCAGGATTCTCTCAGGAAACCTGGATATACTTATATGAGCTTATGCAAAAGTGAATTGTACTGTGGATAAAATAATAGCAATATTGTAGGATGATCAGCTGTGAATGATTTAGCTATTCTCAGCAATACAGTGTTCCAAGACAACTCTGAAGGACTGATGATAAAAATTGCTATCCATCCCCAGAGTTGTTATGTTGTGGGGGGCTGATGATGGCTGTGGTATTGGAATACAGTTTGAAGCCTACTTTTTTACTTTCTTTTTCTTGAGGATTGTTTTTTTTTATCTATGTTTTCTTTCACAATGTGACTAATATGGAAATGTTTTCAGGAGGAACACATGTATAGCTGTATAGCTTATACCAAATTGCTTGCCTTCTCAATGAGGTGTAGTTGGGAGGAAGGAAGGGAAAGAATTTGGAACTCAGATTTAAAAATAAATGTTAAAAATCGTTTTGCATGCAACTGAGGAAATATAATATTATTTTTAAAGAGTTATGAAAATAAAAAGAAAGAAATACTTTGTCTTATATTGGCTTCCATCTGCTCTGGATACCTCACATGTACACCATATGTGAGGAGTTTTACCGCAATACTAATATTGAAAGGAAACAATTAGATTCTTATGGAGATTAAGTCTCACAAAAGGATGAGTCTTACAAAATTCACAATCATTTTAACTCAGCAACTATTTGTCACTATTTTACTATTCACCTGCTGAATCAATTTACTATTAAATTCCTTTGGGCTACATTGCTTAATCTATCACTACTTAAAATAAATTATAAGATACAATGACCGATATGTTTAATGTATGAGAACAATTCACAATAAAAGACCTTTGATTGAAAGCAAGAGACCTTCTATGAATTGAAGTCTAGCTTGGAAGAATTTTTTAGAGTGAATAAAGAAATTTGATCATGCCTCCTAGGTCATTTTTAAAATTGAAGAATAGGAGCTGGGTGATTCCAACATGTAGTATAGAGATATTTTGAAAGACTAGTCATAGAGAGAAAGAAATACACTGTCAGAACAAGGCCTATGATTCAAAGGAAAAAGAAAAGGGTCAGGTTGACCTGTGGCCAGAGATTTTAAGAGGGGCATTGTCCTTATAGTCATCTCAGGGAAGTAAATATCACCAGTTTTATCAACCTTCTTAAGTATTAATGGAAGTTGGAAAAAAAGGTTTGCTCTTTCCCCAACTTTTGCTCCTAATGCCTGTCTATCAATAGACACAGAAAACAGTATTGTAGTGTCTCTTTACTTGAAAGTTTCCAATAACCTAATTATCACCTTAAATGCAAAACCCATGGTTAGTGAGAAATAAGTAAAAATTAAATCAGAGAGCTAAACCACTGCATAATGGTAGAAATTTTCCTGAAGACTCAGAATAAAGGTTGCCATACTCCTACCATTTGACCTATTATACACTCCCTAAAACAACATGAAAAAGTCATGTAGACCATAGGGGCAAAAATAATGCCATGACGATTAAAACAAACTCATCATTGGAGGTGTTATTTTTTTTAATCAACCAATTAATTAATCTACAAACAAAATTTAGTCTCTACTATGTGTTAGACATTATACTAGAACGAGAGAATACAAAGAAAAAGAAGAAACATTTTTTTTGCCCTTAAGCGCATTTTTGATTAGTGCACACATGTAAATAAATGCATATGTGGAAAAGGTAAATTAAATAAATGTAATTTCAAAAGAGAGCACTGGGTTCTGGGAAAATAAGGAAAAAGGTTCATGTAAAAAGTTGTATGTGAAATGAGCCTTGAAGAAAACAAGGGATTTTATGTGGTAGAAATAAGGGAGGAGTGAATTATACATAGGAGTAACACCAGCAAAAAGGAATAGAAACAGGAAAAAAATGTGGAGTGTCAAGTGGGGAATGCAAAAGGAAAACTCATTTGCTGATGCAGAGTATGGGAAGGAAAATAACATGTACGAAAGCTGAAAAGGTAGATTTAGAATAACTGTACAATAGAAGTACAGCATTGTTTAATAAATGCAATTGGGAGTGGGAAGGGAAGGCCTATTCATACTCAGGAATCAAGTATATATTTGCATCCTTTGATCTACAGGTATTAACCTATTTTTCAAGCACCAAATAATGCTGATCCCAACTCTACTACTTAGAAAATATGTGACTTTGTCTAAGTACTCTCTTTTTTTTTCCTCCTGTACCTCAGTTTATTTAAATCTGAAAGATTTGACCTAGAAGATCTTTGAGAGCCTTCTGGCTTTTCAATTCTATATACTCCATATTTGTATATAACATTATTATGTCTTCCATCATAAATACTCTAGTGGGAAAAATTCTGTTTAATATAATTACTCACTAGTGAATAAATGGCAATTGTCATTGACAAAATATGGTGTTTTTGCAAGGGATATACCCTAGAAGTTGGTTATGCTCCCTTTGGAATTTCTGTCTATAATTCTCAGAGCAGTCACCAGCTGGTGATGATATTTTTTAGAAGAAATCAATTCCATTCTAAGCAGCAAAAGCTATCAAGTAGCATATGTAAAAACCTCTGGTAGATATTAAAGTGGGTACAAAGAGAAATAAAGTGTGAAAAATTCTTGACTGAATCAATCAATCATAAATGAGTATGAACAAGACCTAACACCTCTTTCCTTCAATCATGAACATGGCTTAGAGATTTGGCAACTCTTCTAAAGGATTTGTATAAAAGAGATAAACTTTCTCAGAACCAGAAAATCAGAGTGAGAATCAGACAAGAGTCTAGAACTAGAAAGAAAAAAAAAATACAAGTCACACAGAGGTGTCCTTGAAATAGCCATCGATATAGGTGCAAAAAGCAAAAGGAGAGAGAGAGCTACAAACAGACAGACAGAAGTTAGGACTGGTCTGTGACAGAGAAGTGTAAAATTAGAAGCTTTCATCAACAGGTAACTGATTCCTCCACTGTAGTCACCTACTCAAGGATCAAGGGAATTTTTAAGAAACCTTCTAAACCATCCCAAATTTCCTTGCTAATTTCTATTCACAGGCACAATAGATTATTTTTGTTTTTTTTTTTACCCAAATATTTTTGATACTCTTAACTTTGCCTCAACCACAAAGACTCCAAGGCTAATTTAGAAATAGTTATAAACGTATGTTTAGGCAAAGAGCCTAACTGCTCACTAATGTTGAGAGTTTTCTTTACTGGGGCCTCAAAGTAATTTTGATTTAACTCACAATTTCTTCTTAAAATAAATCCCCTAAAGCTACCCAAAAGGGAATCACATATACTTTAAGGACCACTATATTCCTAAGATATTTAAAATGAACTATTTATTTTGAAAGGCTGCAAAAATATTATCTGTGCCCAAAGATCTTATAATTTACTTGGAAAAGCTAAATATTCACATAAATAATTACTACAAAGTAGAACAGTCATTTGGGGCTCTGCTTTCTCTCCCACACATCTATACTTTTTTTTTTAAAGCATTCAGGGTTAAGTAACTTGCTCAAGGTTACATGGCCAGTTATTTCTGGGTGTGGTGCTAAGTATCTGAGCCGGGATTTGATCCCCAGGTCACCCTGACACTGGAGCCAGTGATCTTACTCGCTGAGCCACCTGGCCACCCCTAAGCAATTGGGGTTAAATAACTTCCTCAAGGTTACATGGTCAGGTGTTTCTAGGTGGGTGCTGAGTGTCTGAGCCCGGGATTCGATCTCTAGGTCTTCTCAACACTGGAGCCGGTGCTCTTACTCGCTGTGCTATCTGGCCGCCCATACCACACATCCTATACTTAATCACTTGCTAATTCTTATTGACTACCTCCACATCATGTCCTCCATTCATGCCCTTTACTTAAACAGAAGGCCACTTAGTTCAAATCTTCATCCCCTCTTACCTAGGTTATTGTAATAGCTCCCTAATTCTGCTACTTAATTACAGTCTTTCCATTTTTAAGTCATCCTCTCCATATCTAGCAAATAACTGTTCCCACAGCAGAAATCTCACCATGTGTCTCTCTAACTGAAAAATATTCAGTGATTTATCATTTCTTCAAAGATAAAACCTAAAATTCTCAGTTTGGTATTTAAAGTTCTCTACTACTGGGTTCCTACATATCTATTCATTTTTATTTCACTCTCCTCCAGGCACTGTTTGTTTTTAGTGAAGTGGTATACTAGCATTTCCCAAATTCTATATTCCATCTCCTCTCTCCCTACAAAGCCTTCCTTTCAGAAGGGTTCTGAATGGCATGGAACAGATATTTTTATAGAGAAAAATGCTGTGGGAAGATCTGGATGGGATTAAGGAGAGGCAAATAGCTTTGGGGTAGTCCCAAGCTTTCCTACCACTAGAATGAATTCCCTTCAATTCTATATCCCTTTATCATCCGAAAATTTTCAAGGGATTCCTCAGGTGCTACCTCCGATAAGTTATCTTCTTGATGCATCCTACATGTTATTGTTATGTCCTTCCTGAAATTACCTTGTATTTTCTTTCTGAGAGTTCCTTGAGTGCACCTAGAAAAACATATACTCTGAGGACAAGCAACTCATGTTGTTATCTTATATATATATATATATCCCCAGTGTCTACCACAATAACTTGCACATAGAAGTTGCTCCGTGTGTGACTTTTTTCTCCCATTCAATAAATAGTTATTAAATATGTATTATGTGCAAAGCACTGTACTAAGTTATGGGGATGTACTATATATAACCTGTAAATCTAGAATAAGCCATTAAATTCATTCATATGTATTTGTAAATGTTACTAGCATTATAACAGCAATAATAGTGATTTAGAATGGAACCATGTTATGTGAATATCCATATAAGATAACTAAATTGAATGCATTAAATGAATAGAAAAAAAGGAAAAATATAAAGTGACATGAGAGTTTTACAAAACAAAATACCCATTCCCTTCCTATTTCCTCCCTTCCTTCCTCCCCCTTTCCCCCCTCATCTAATACTGCTATTTCTTTAAGCTTCAATAATTGGCACATCTGTGAGAAGCCTTTCTTGAATAATCCCACAATTCAATGACTTTTCTCTAGCTTTCTATTTTCACTAACTTTATAAGGTCAATAGGATATGCTATTTGGAGTAAGATTTATATAAATTTGAGTATGTAAGATTAATTTGATAAATGAATCATCTTAAAACATTATTATTTTCAGTAGATTTTTACTTAAACCTTTCTATTGCATTCCTTTACATAAAGAAATAATTATCTTTGACATTCAAAAATGTTGGATCATTGATCTATAACCTTGAGAAAAACCCCTGGCAGCCTTGCATATAGTGTCCCTTGCACACAAGTGTGTATGTGGCTCAGTTGTGTGTCCGTGTGTGGGTGTGCCATTTCTCTATGTTGCTCAGCATTGACACTTACCTAATTCCTTCAGAGCTATTGTGCCCACTTTAAATGCTATGAGAACTGTGATCTCAGTTTGTCATAAAGCTGATTTTTTTAAAATTCTCTTTCTGTCTGAATTCAAAACACTCTAAAATTTCCAGAGAAATAACATTGCAACACATAACTAGGAATGCCATAAACACTCCAAATGCAACCTAGTGTTCTGCCTCCCCAATAAGGATAAAGCTTACTGTTGTTGTCATAGCAACATAATAATTGCTTTCAGGGGCTAGGTCACAATCTATTTTGATATTTTTTGAACCAATGTAAATAAGATATACATCATACCCCTTAAAATTACTAAGTAAACTAGTTTATCTCTGAGGCAGTTTTTTCAAAAGTAACAAACATATATTTCTTACATACATATGAATTGTCAACCTATTAAAAAGTTTGGTTAAAGGAGACAAACAAATAGTGATATACAATTATTTAATTTTATTTCCTTAAGTTGAGAAACTTGTACAATGACTGCAGGAGCTGAGTTCTGACTGATGAACAAAAAAATGAGAGAGCTTAAGTACTTTTTAGGACCATCCCAGTTTGGGGTGGCCTCATCTCACAAATTTATTATCCCTATAAATGTTTAATCATTGTATGAGAAAGTAACTTTCTTAATTTAATAAATGTTAAATACAATGAAATAAGAGAGTTCACAAAGTATCAAATGACATGAAGATACAGGATATCTGTGTTTTCTTTACCATTAACATTCCATAACATAGTATATGTACAGAAAATATTAAGATAAGAAAAAGTATCATTGCTCAAGTTAATGCCTTGAGTTAAGGCTCTTATCCTAAAGGGCCATAAACTAAGCCTCATGGGGTGGCTAGGTGGCACAGTAAGTAGAGCACAGGCCCTCGAGTCAGGAGGACCTGAGTTCAAATCTGGCCTCAGACACTTAAAACAAAAACTAGCTGTGTGACCTTGGCCAAGTCACTTAAACCCAATTGCCTTCCCAAAAGCAAAAAAAAAAAAAGTAAGCCTTATCTGCTTTGTTGACAAAAGAGCTATTCTCCAAACTTACTCAGAGAGCAAATACAAAGCTGGATGTGTTTGGAATTTATGATTTCAGGATGCCTGTTTTAAATCCTACTTCCAGCCTTATCTGGTCTATGGAGTTGCTGACATAGAACAAGGTAATTTTTGTTTGTTTGTTTGTTTTGTAAGGCAAGGGAAAGCAGTTTGTTTGATTAATTCAGACTTTGGCCAAAATATAATATTTAATGATTATCAGAACACATTAAAGCATAGTTTCATATGCAATCCTGTTTTCAGTTCTTTGTTTAAGAAAATGTTTATGTTGGTTGGTATAAAGACAAGCAGAAGCAGTTTTCCAGAGGATGCTGTGAATAGCTCTGACTGATCACATAGTACAGTGAATTCTCTCTTTATTCAGCAGTAAACTAAAGCAAAACATTCACAGAAACCAAAGTATAGCATCCACAATGATATAACATAACAACTTATCACTAAAGTGGTCACATAGTTTTCACTTAAAGTGGTCACATAGTTTTAAACGAAAGATATCATTCAATAAGTCCTTAACCCAATCATCCATAAGAAGCAATCCTCCTTAAGGAACATAAAGTACAAAGGTCTAAGTTTTCCACACTTAGATCACATTGTCTTAATCTCAGTCAAAAAGTCTTCTTTCTTCTTGATTGGAGATTAGTTTGCAATCATCCTTAAGGGGTACAAGATACAGAGTACAAAGTTTTCCCACCTCTAGATCATAGTAAATCATGATCTGACCCAAGAGGAGGCCTTTTCATCTTGGCTCAAGGCTGGCTCATAAATTCCATGGTTCTTCTTCCTTGGGTCCAGCTCCCTGGATTCCCAGGCAGGCATCTCTCAGCTCCTCATCCATTTCCTCATCCACTTCCCATTCCATATTGAAGCTCACAGTGTCAAGTCTACCTCAAGTTCTTCGCTGTTTCTGTTTCCGTAAGACAAAGTTTAAGAGAGCTAAACCAACATTCATACACATTGCCGGAAGCATCATGCATTCACTACCTGCCTGTGAAATCAACACAGACCCACAAATAAGGTCTGAGAACTCACCACAAACCCACACAAACGGAGGTCTGAGAACTCAACGCAAATCATCACTGTTGTCCCAGGACCTCTGAAACCCTCCTCCAGGGCTTCTGTAAACAGACAACAAGAAAATCCTCTTTCAGGGCTTCCAGGAATGTTCCAGGGCTTCTGTACAAAGTATCACAACCGAGCAGACAGAGTGCCTGTCCTCCACACCACTCTCCTTCTCAGTTCTACTCTATCCCAGTTGTACTTCTCTTTGTACATGGTGGTTCTCCTTCCTGTTCCACCCCTTCCTGTTGCTTCAGCAAATTCCTCCCACCTTCAAATCACAAGGGGCTCAGATAAGGTGCTAAACACTTAAGTAGCTGAAACAAGGTACCAAGTACTTCTTGTTTTTTTGCCATTATAGGTGGCATTTGTCAAATTTAGAATAACAAAAGTTTTCAGAAAAGAATTAAAAGCGTTCTATTACCCTGTTCCAAAAGACAGTGGTAGAAACAATTGATAAACTTTGCAAAGAGGTTTACTAAGACTTTTTTGTAAGGAAAAACAATGTAGCCATTTGGCATCTTTGAAAATGGAATCAATCTCTTGATTCCTCTTCCTTGGAGGATTTTTAGGAGGCTGGGAACAGTTTCTCATGCATATTCTTGTAGGAGGGATTTTTTCACTTATAAGTTGGGCTAAATGGCTATTGAAGTGTCAACTCTGAAATTTTGTGTGTGTGTGTATGTATGTATGTGTGTGTGTGTGTGTGTGTGTGTGTCTATACCAGACAGGGGGATGGGAGAGACCAAATATGTTTCAATAGTTACCTTATGAATTGAGTCAAGTTTCAGATGCTGTGCCACCCAACATATTTGCTTCAGTGATTTTATGTAACATTATGAATACATAAATGCTTAAAATAGAAATTACTGGATAGAGGGGGGTTAGTTCTGTTTTCTGTCAGAGAAACACCAAACAAGGTGTCAAATTGTACCGTCTTCATTGTCTGATATTTAAGAAATGACTTCTTTATTAAGATTTACTCCACGTTATTACATTCCCATCTTTCATATCCAACATGAAGTTGTTAATGGGAGACTGATTACATTTCAAAGCTTTTCCTAAGTTCAATACATTCATAAAAGTTTGCCCTCTTTCTGTAGTTCATCAAAGTCCTACTCTGATATCTTATTATGGCCAATATAATCCTGGTTTCTCAATGGAGCAGAGATTACATATTAAACAGGACATACTATATGTACACGTTTGGTAATATATTTTGTATCTGTCATCTAAGGATCTGCCTAGTTAAGTTCAGAGAGATTCACCACCAGACTGGCTATATAGAAATGCATTATCTTTTAGGAGCTTGGTTTGCAGACTCTCCTATCCTCACTCTATTCAAAGCATTTCTTTCCAATATGTTTTTTTTTTTTTAATGCACATTATATTGTCTATTCTGGCACAATATTTTCCCTTACTCATTTTGCTCAAAAGTCACAGTGCTTATTTCCTAATGGAGAATTACTACTGAAAGTTTTCCTAAATTGAGAGTATTCAAATGATTTGTTTTTGTTTTATTTTGTTTTTTGGAGGGGAGAAAGTAGGGTAATTTGGGGTTAAGTGACTTGCCCAAGGTCACAAGGTTAGTTTTGAGTAAGTGTCTGAGGCCGGATTTGAACTCAGGTCCTTCTGATTTCAGAGCCAGTGTGTTATTCATTGCACCAGCTAGCCACCCCTTCAAATTGTTTCTTAACATTATGAGTTTCCTGATGTTTAGTAAGATGACCACTCTGGCTTAAGGATTTTCCATATCCTCTATATTCAAGTAGTTTCTCTCCAGTAAGAGTTCTATGATATATATTAAGGCTTTCCCTCTGGCTGAAAGATTTCCCGTATTCATTATGCCCAACAGGTTTCTCACCATTATTTATTGTCTGATGAAGATAAAAGAGATCTCCATTGACTAAAGACTCTACTACATTTATTATATATATGAAGGGTTTCTCTCCTGAATGAATCCTCAGATTATTAGTAAGGCTTCCTCTAAGGCTAAAAGATTTATCACATTTATTACACTTTCCGCATTTTTCTGCAATATGAGTTCTCTGATGTTTAGTAAGGTTTTCAATTTACCTTAAGTATTTCCCACTTTCATTGCACCCAAAGAATTTCTTACCAGATAACTCTTCTGATGATTATGAAATGTTACTATGTAGCTGAAGACTTTTTCACATTCAGTACATTCAAAGGGTTTCGCTCTAGCATGAATTATTTCATATTCTGTAAGGCTTCCCCTCTAGCTAACAGATCCTCACATTTACAACATTCATAGGGTTGGCCTGCAGCATAAGTTCTCTGATATTTCATAAGTCTTGCCTTCCAAATGAAGAATTTAATACATTAATTGCAATCAAAGTATTTTTTGCCAGTCTGAATTATTTGATGCTTATTAAGATGAAGGATTTCCTACATTTGTTATGCTCAAAATATTATTCTCCAGTACAGACTTTCTGATGCACAGCAAAACTTGTTCTTCACCTCAAGGATTTCGCACATTGATCAGACAGAAAAGGCTGCTCTTCAATATGAAGGTGCTTCTCCTTTATCTGAAGAATTTCCTATATTCTTTACAATGCAAGGGTTTCTCACCACTATCAAGTCTCTGGAGAAGAAAGGGGGATTTCCCATGGCTAAATGTTTTCTCATATGCGTTGCATTCAAAGGGTTTCTCTCCAGTATGCCTTCTCTGATAGCCAAGAAGACTTAGCCTCACATTTTTTATATTCAAAAGGTTTCTTTCATTTCTCTCTATCATACATATATGAGAGAAAGAGAAAGAATTCTTTGGGATTTCAGTCCAGTGAGAATTCTCTGATGTAGAATAAAATACCTCTTTTGGCTAAGGACTTTCCCACATTCCCTAAATTCATAGGGTATCTGTCTAGTGTGAATACTTTTATGTGGGGTGAGGGAGAGTGAGGCATCATGGGTGACTCCAAAATTGGGAGCTTGGTTCATGTGTACTCCTGGGGCTGGTCTGGGCGGTGTTGGGGTCATGACCTCTTCCTTGGCATGCTTCGGGAGTCAGAGTAGTCTTGGGGAAGGCCAGAAGGGGATCATTTCTTACCAATTCCAAGGATGGCCCAGAATAAGGGACAAGAACATGTGTGGAGGCCTAAAGGACGCTCACTAGAACCGCAGGAGGCAGGTGCTGTGACCATCCCAGTTTGGCTGAAGTTGACAAAGAGAAGGGTTTTGTCCAGGGCCAAGTGTCTCAGGACAGATGGCCTCAGATTCTTCAGAGTATTTAATATCCCTGCAGGTTCTTTCCGCTGCATCCTCAGCCACTTAGAACTACAATGAAAAAATAATTTGTGAATTCTTAAAAGTGATGAGGTGATCTCTACCAACAGAAAGGGGTTCACATGGAATATGAGCACACATCCAGAGCTGGACTCCACTCCCTCCCTGGTAAGGGACCCAGGACTCTCCTCTGACTTCCATAGCTGTCACCTCCTCCCACTGACCTGAGCAGTTTTAGTATTTAAGTTATCTGTGGGAAAAGAAAGTTATTTAAAAAGCAAACTTCCCCCCTGTTTTCCTCTATAGTTATTTAAATATGAACAGTATAGAAGAAATCATGAAATGTATAAGTTTTAAATTCACATAAAACAGAAGAATTGAGTTTAGAGAAGTCTCACCTCCAGTCAAATGAGTAGATGTTCTATGTGTTTTTTGTGTGCTAAAAGAGAAAATATTTACTCAGAACAATTAAGTATGGAATTATTAAAAATGATCCTCTAAAATGCACATGGCCTTTGACTCATTAATACTACTATTAGACATATATATTGATGACATCAAGGCTAGAGGGGAAGAGCCAATATGTATAAGAACATTTAAAGGAGTATATAGTAGTAATAGTAGTAGCAGCAGCAGCAGCAAAGACTTCGAAACAAACTAGGTGATTTTCATTTGGGGAAAAACTGAAGAAAATTATGGCATGTGAATTAATACAATATTATTGCGTAATAAAAAGTGACAAATATGTTGGATTCAGAGAGAACTGGGAAAACTTGTAGGAACTAATACTGTGAAATAAACAGAACCAATAAATTCACACATCATCAAGCTAGGGAAGTAAAAAAGAAGTAAATCTTCAAATCAAGGACATAGACATTCTGTAAATGAATTACGAAAAACAAACTTAAAAGAAAAGGATTCTGCGTCATAGGACCATATATCATGATCTAATAGACCTAGAGTGGAATCAACCTCAGAGATGATCTAATTCAAACATCTCATCTTACAAGTAAGGAAAATGAGGTCCTGGAAGGTTTCCCAGGTATTATCATTATCATTACCATTGTCACCATCAACAACAACAATAACCAGCTAGCCTTTATCCAATTCTTTAAGAAAGCAAAGAGCTTTATAAATAATATTTCATTTGATCATCATAACAACCCTGGTGGGGTGCCATGGGGGTGGTAGATGCTATTATTCTTATTGTATAGATGAAGAAACTGAGGCAGACAGCTGTTAGGTGAATTTCCCAGAGTCACATAATTAGTGATTAGGGTCAGATTTTAATTGAGGTCTTCATGAACTCTATTTACTGTAGCATTCAGCTTCAGATTAATATACATGAATACCTACACACATATGTCTGTACATATGTGTATATATGTACATGCATGTGTACATATCTAGGTATGTATTCATACATATAAAGATATTAATATCTATCTATATGTCTATTGTATGTAAATTATATATTATAGCTATATGTCATGGATGATAAAATACTGCAGCTGGAGTCAGGAAGTCTCATTTTCCTGAATTCAAATCTGGTCTCAGACACTAGCTGTGTGACCCTGGGCAAGTCACTTTAGCCTCTTTGCCTCAATTTCTTCATCTGTAAAATGAGCTGGAGAAGGAAATGGCAAATCACCCCACTATCTTTGCCAGTAATGCCCTAGATAGGATTACAAAGAGTTGGACATGACTGAAAAAAAAATGACTAAACCCCCTTCAATTCCGCACTATCAATTGTCTGTATATATACATAAATATGAAGCCACAAAGGCTATCAAGCCAAGGTCTCTGATACCAAAGAAGTGTTCTTTATGTTGCATCAGGCTGCCTCTAAAAATTAAGGTCAAGGATTCTTTGACTTTCTCATAGGAGTGTTGTAAAAAAGGTATGTCAAAAACCTTAAATTACTATACAGTTGTACCCCTCTAGGCTCAACCAAGTAGAAGCTTTCCTTTATTACAAAAGTCATAGTTCAGAAAACTAAATTAACAGATTAACAAAGACTAAGGATGTCTATCTAATCTACAATTTATTCATCTGTAAATAACAGGGTCAGCCTACAGGATCTTGAAGGTCCATTTTTTTTCTCAGACCTCATAAAAATAAACAATTAAACCAGAATTAAAAACAAAAACAAAAAACATAGTATGTGACATTGAGTGGTTCCCATCACTTTAAATATATTATTCCAACAGAAAGAGTAGATTTGGAAGTAATTAATATCAATGTGATAACCAGAACCCCTTAATGTATGAAGCTCCAGAGGAAGTGAATATATATGAAATATAAGGTTAATGAGGAGTCATAAAGCAGTTTTGGAAATAGAAAAAAAAAAGGTATAATCATTAGTATAATGATAGTGACCTTATTTAATAGATTGAAAGATGACCTAAGAATCAGGCTGACCAGTGTTCAGGTCCCATCTCTTACATATATGCCCTTTTCTCCTTCTGATATGTGCTCTGGTACAGTCCCTCATCACATCGTGCTTGAGTTATTGCAATGGTCTGCTGGTTGGTCTACCTGCCACAACTGTCTCTCCACTGCATTCTATCTTCCATTTAGCTGCCAAAGTGACTTTCTAAAATTGCAAGTCCAATCATGTTACATCCTGTTAACCAATAAATTCAGTGGCTCCCTATCACCTCCAACATCAAAAATCAAATTTTCTGGTAGCTATTTGAGGCATTTCATAACCTGTACCAACCTGTCTCACCTCAAACTGTCCAGTCTTCTTATACCTTATGTTCCACCTCCTTCATGTCCTCTCCACTGGTATCCTTATTGCTCTAAGAATGAGACATTCTATCTCTAGGCTTGTGGCATTTTCTCTATTTGTCCCTCATTCCTGGAATAACCTCCCCTCCAACATCACTCTTTTCCTTGAATCCCCAAGGGGAATGCCACTTTCTACAAAATGTCTGTTTTATTCACTCTTAATTCTCTTGCATTCCCTCCATTAATTATTTCCTATTATCCTGTACATAGTTGTGTGTGGCTTTTTTTTTTTCGTATTTGCTTACTTGTTGTCATCCCAATTCATTGTTAGCTCTTTGGAGTCAGGGGCTGTTTTATGTCTTTCTTTATATTCAGAGTTCTCAGAACAGTGACTGAAATAGTAAATGCATGACCCTGGGAAAGAAACCTCTGCATACTGCCCTCAAAGAGCAGGTGAAGATCACAAGTTTAAGATATAAGACAACTGTGCATTGGTTACAGGAAGTTTCCTTAATCAAATTTCCCTACACCAGTGCAATCATAGAACCAACCTAAAGCAATAATTCATATTTTCATATTCCTTTAAGATATGTAGATTTATTTCCATATACCATGTCATTTGAACCTCTGAGATAATTATTATAACCATTTTGTGGATGGGAGAAATGAGAAAATTTAAATTACCCTCCTTCATGGCCACACAGTAATTTTCTTAGATAAGATTTAAACTCATGGCTTGATGATTCTAAGACTAGCACTTTATTTACTATAAATGGATTTGCAATAATGATAATTATGATGATAATCCTTAAACTTTATATTTCAGTTGTAAAATAATTTAATCACAATCAAATCCTACATTTCATTATCTTAAAAATTAAGAAGACATCTTGAAAATATATTTGGTGGTGAGATTCACAATAAGTTTGTGATATTAATTCCTGCCTTGAATAAATTTTACTATTCTGATCTTGCCCTGTCTTGCTGAGAATAAAACTATGAGGGTCTTAAAACGCCATCGGAACTAGAACCTTTTCTTTAGAGATCACGACTGGTTGCTATTTGGAACATGGTGGGTGGGGAGCTGGGGAGAGAGAAGAGCTTTCACTCTGTCCACATTCAGCAAGCCGATGAATATGTAATACAGTATGTAATAATACCTGAGTAATTTTTTCACTATGAACTCAATCCAATTCTATTATGTGATTTTGGAAATGGATTTTGAATACGGGCCTGTTTGGCTAATCAGATGATCATTTTCTTATTCGTCCCTATTTAAATGCTGAGTGGTGGAGCTGTTGTGGGGGGGGGGGGGGAGGAGCAGTGATTTCATTACACCAACAGAGGGAACTGCCATTCCAACGGAGTGACAAGCGCCAAATTGGCCGGGGGAAAATGTTCCCTAACACACTGAAGGATCCACAGGAGGAATCCTGGCAACATGTCACCTCTAACACAATGACTACAGGATTACAGAAATCTAATTAGCCGTTTCATTAACTGGGAGTCCTATCCTCGAGCTGGCAAACAATAGCGATTCAGGAACTGTCCATCCATTCTCAACACACTAGCCTCTCGTGGAGGCGCTCAGCTAATTTATTACTGATGTTTCTTACGATGTTAGAATGACTAGAAATTTGTGTTTTTGCTGGTATTGTAAAAAGAAGATTCTGGACATTTTTATGATCACTGGTTCCTGAACTGAGTGACATCTTGACACTGGGGGTGTCTGCACTAGTTAAAATATGGTTTCTTTTCTTTGCCTTGGGGGAACTCATCAAGTATACATGGTCTTGTCCCGGGAGGAATGTAATCAAGACATTCAATGGCTCAGACAAGATACATCTAAAAGAGATATTCAAGAACATGCTCAAATCCCAGGGCAGAGTTAGCAGAACTGAAGAACTCAGATAATGATAGAAGCTGGCACAAGATTTTCCTTGAGAGACACAGGGGAAATTGTAAGCTCTTTCCCAACCTTCCACCCTCCAACCTAGTTTCAATTCTCTTCAACCAATGCGCCTTCATTCTATTAATTTAGGTCCCTACTTAAATGCACTAATCACCTCTGAATTATGAAGAAGCTGTTCGTGATAGATAAAAGTCACCTAAATAAATATTCTCCAAGTTCTGGGGGCTGTAGGCTCCAGGGTTTGGGTTGATTCACTCTTTCATTTGTTTATAATTTTTTTCTTTTTCCTCCTTTTGAGTTTCAGTCCCAGAGATATTCAGGTTGTCCTCGCCTACTATGGAACAGAGGAAATGTGTGCTGTCTTCTGTCAAATGGCTTGCTGTTTTACTTGTCCAGCATGATTTGGGGCTACAGCTCTGTGACATGGACTTACATGCATGGGACATCAAGATTTTTCATCAGCTCCATGGAAGGAATTTGATATCAATCATGATATTATTTGCTCAGCTATCTGAAGAGGGTGGTTTTCAATTATTCAATAATGTCAATAATTTGATTCATGTATGTAAACAGTCACAATTACTCAAAGACATCAGCCTTGGATAGAGTGATTATCCTCATAAAAAAGATGAAGTCAGGTAAGAAGAGACCCATATGAAGACACGAAGGATATGCAAAAATAACTTTCATGGTGGCCAAAATGGTCAGAGCAAAGTGTTTCTGAGTTTTCTTTTGACTCTGCTAAATGTAATAAAGCAGAGTAAAAAATTAAACAAGCAATTGATTATTGACAATTTTATTTTGTAATATGATAGCTTACTTTCACATTTCATTATTCTAATTTTTATTGAATGGTAACATTAGACAAGGGATATCAAGAGTATGTGGATATCCATAAAATTAGTTTGGTTTACTTGTTAAGTTTATCTTCACATCAAGCTAAATAATTTCTTTGTACCTTCTACCCATTGTTACCAGTTCTATCCTTTTGGATTAAACAGGAACTACCTAATTTTGTCTTCCATATCACAACTTCTGTTGTAGTTGTTGTTGAATTGTTCAGTTGTGTCCAACTCTCTGGGGCCCCATTTGAAGTTTTCTTTGCAATGATACTGAAGTGGATTGCCATTTGCTTCTGCAGTTTATTTCATAGATGAGGAAGCTGAGACCAACAGGTTTAAGTGATTTGCCCAAGTATACATAGTTAGTAAGTGTCTGAGGCCAGATTTAAGCTAAAGTTCAGCAGACTCCAGGGCTAGCACTCCATACAGTGAGTCACCTAGCTACCCACATCATAACCTAGTAAGTACTTAAAGTTGTCCTTCTTGTCTCTTCTTTCCTCCTAATGAAACAATCCCAATTTCTTTAGTCACTCCTCATTTATCATGGACTCAAGGCCTTTAGCATCATAAGTGGTCTTCTCTAGATGCGTTACAGATTACCAACATCTTCCCTAAAGTGAGACTCAGTAACTGAAGACAACACATTCTTGTTCCCAGGGGGGAAAAATGATGCCTAGCTCCCATTAGTTTATTTGCTTGTCATGTTATACAGTTGACTTGAATTGAGCATGAGATGTAATAACCCCCCCTCCCCCAATCACTCACAGAGCATTTGTTTTCTGACCTTGCCCAGTTATTTTTTTTCCTACTTGGGAAAGTGATTTCTTTAACCAAACTGTAGGACTTTTACATCTATCCTCAGTAACCCTTTGCTTATTATATTGTACCTGTTGTTCATTCCTACCTACCTATTTGTAGATCCCTGCCTGGTCATCTAGTGCAGGGCTTCTTAAATTTCTTCCACTGTGACCCCTTAAGCTCTTCTTAAACTGTGGATTTCAATACCATTTAGGGTCATGACACAGTGTAAGCAGCACTAAAGCATTTGCCCTCCCAGTTTTGTGTCTTGAAGGCTGGCACATAGTAGACACTTAAGAAAAATTTATTGAATTGAGTTTCTATTTGTAAGGAAGAGGCACTTATATTGTTCTTACTATATGTTATTATACTTTCTTAAAAATATGTTTTTAAGTTAGGGCCAGTTTAATTTGCCAATTTTGTAGAAGTTCAGTTTCAGGAAAATATCAATAATTGTTTATATTTATATATTGTTTTTCAGATACAGTATTACCTCATTCATTCTAATAAGTTTCCTATGAGGAAAGATGTGGGAATACTTTTGTCTCCCTTTTGCAGAGGAGCAAAGTGAAATTCAGGTGCAGTGACTTATCTAAGGTCATCTATTCAAAAAGCTCTAGAGTTAAGACTTGAGCCAAGGTTTTCAAAATCTAAATCCAATATACATTTCATTTCAAAATACCTCCTTTTATATATAATTCTATTTCCTCTACTTCCTGAGAAAATAATTACAAACAAATTAAAAATGATTCTACAAACAAATTACAAACCATACCTTGAAATAACAGCTGCTCCTTGTTTATTGACATTAGCCTATGTTCAGTAACAATAATGGCATCTGTGCTGTAACGTATACAATGTACCACAATGTAAAACAGAGTACTTTTCAAGTATGAACCAATGCCTGGGAAAATGTATTGATGGCAGAAAGATGTTTTCCAGGTTCTAGAAATTATGTCTTTGTTAATAATGACTCAGAAAATTAATGTTTCTTACCACTATGTAGACTCTTTTAAGGTTTTACCTCTTAACCATCCATGGGCAAAAGGATTTGACTTTTTTTTATCATTTTTTATTATTATTATTTTATCAAATAAAATTTTGTTGAATAAGGGACTGTTTGGCCTGTTGGTCACAATTACTTAGGTCATTAGTGCAGTTCTGTTACAATTCAATGCAAAGGCATTTGTAACTTAGAACTTAGAACATCATACTAAATAATTTGTCAAAGCAATGAATGAATTAATGAAAGAAAAAAAATCACTTATCAAGAATTCACCCAGAAGAACAGAGTTCAAGACTCACCCTTCACTCATCTTTGTTTTGTGAACGTGGGGATGAACCTTAATTCCTCAGTGCCCTAAGTAACTTTCTAAGATTACAAATTTCTTATTAAGTGCCGAACAACATTGATAAAGGAAAATTTCTACTTATTGAAATCACAGGTCCAGGGGTGGCCTAGTGGCTCAGCGAGTAAGAGCACCGGCTCCAGTGTTGGGATGACCTGGAGATCAAATGCCAAGCTCAGACACTTAGCACCCACCCAGAAACACCTGGCCGTGTAACCTTGAGCAACTTACTTAACCCCAATTGCTTAGGGGCGGCCAGGTGGCTCAGCAAGTAAGAGCACTGGCTCCAGTGTTGGGATGACCTGGAGATCAAATCCCGGGCTCAGATACTCAGCACCACACCCAGAAATAACTGGTCGTGTAACCTTGAGCAAGTTGCTTAACCCCGATTGCTTAATAAAAAAAAAAATCGCAGGTCCTTTCCTATCAAAATCCTATTTGCCAAAGTCTGCACTAAGTATTGGGGATGGAAATACAAAAATTAAAGAAATTTCTGCCCTCAAGAAGCTTATATTTCAAGTGGTGCAGTTGCCACACATATAGGTTTACTGACCAGGGATGAGTATTTTCATTTTAAAAATCGATGCTGAATGGAGGTCTAGGGAAGTAGATTGACACCCACATGCATGAATGAATGAATGAATGAATGAATGAATGAATGAATGAATGAATGAATCTGTGAGCAAATTAATAAAGTAATAATGAAATGCTTACTTTTGTTATGGTTTGAGGATTACTAGGCATGTGGCAAAAGTTTTTTTTTTTTTTAAACAAGAAGATGTCTTAGGAGTAAGTTGAGGAATGTGGTTTGTTTTGCTTTGAAATAGGGTGAGACTCAATGAGAAGTTGAGTGGGGAAAATAAAGAGTGGGGGACAAGCATTCATTAATACTGTGTTTCCTTGTTACGTTGGAGGTAACTATGACAGCAGCAGCAATCACAGCTTCAGTCCTTTTCACACCCAGATATGGTAAGGGTATTGGAAAATTAGTTAGGAAGTCATAATTATGAAGCTCTGTGCTAGTACTGGGCATAGGACCTTGCACTGTTTGGCAATTCCATTATCTATGCCCAGTTCTGGGTCATAGTTCCAGGGCAGAGAGGAATGGTGTTGCTTATGAAGGAGCAGGTACCCTTGCTGGATTTGGACCAGAGCATAAACCAGGAGAGAATGACTAGTACTCTTCATGGGAAACACCACTTTGGAAGAACTGAAAATCCAAAAACCTCCAGAACTAACTGTGAAAATAGCCACGTGAGAAATCTGGATGCTTAAAACAGTGCTCACTCTCTTCTTAAACTAGGCAAGCAGAGCCCAACTGTAACGTAAAGGTCAAGATCAATATATAGGCTGGAAAAATGAGCAAACCACAATAAAAGCAAAAAAAAATATCCCCCCCCCAAAAAAAATACAACGATATGGCTAGCTATCATATGGAAGAGAAAATAGAAATTTCATACTTGACCTCAGAGATCAGAACAAGGAGCAATCCATGGAAATTGAATGACAGATTTAAGCTTGATTTCATGAAGGAAAAAAAAAAGTTTTTCGATAAGTTAGAATAGTCTAAAATGAAACAAACTGCCATGGAAGATAGTGTGTTCCCTCTTAGTAGAAATATCCAGTCAGAGTAGGTGCCAGGATGTTATTTAAGTTTGAGCTGGAGTACTGAATATTGAAGATCTTTCCAGTAATAAAAATCTGTGTGACAAAAGGTCAATTTTTCATCAGTTTCCAGTGATCACTAGGTTGTAATTGCCAATTTTCCATGTGAGATTAAAGAGAAAAAAAGAGTGATATTCCCAAAGCATATCTGACCATTTCACTGTAGCTACTTCTTTTCTCTAGGAGTTAAAAAAAAATCCTTTTTTTGTCATTAAATTCTCTTATAATCTATCTGTAGCTTACCTTTTCCCCCAGATTTATTATGTAGTATCTTATTGTATTATTGTATATTACTTCCACCTTCCAGACCAACTTGTTGATTTGCTTTCACTCACCAAATGGATTCCATTTCTCATGTTTAACCTGTTTGATGTGGCCAAGCCCTACCTATAATAAATACCTTGCTCAATACTACCTCATAGACTCCCTTGCTGCCTTCAAAGTTCAGTTCCAGCATCATTTTTTTCCAGGTCTTTCTCCCTCATCCTTCTCGTTTTAGTTCTTTTTCCTCTAATTTTCTCTTTTATTAAATTGATATGTATTTTGTATATTTTTATATATCTACCCATCTTCTTTCATAGAACATAACCTCTAGTACGACACCAAACACAGCGCCACACACATAGAGGAAGAACCTGAGAAATTGAATTTAATTCATTGAGAAAGATTGAGGGAGGGAAGGTGAAAGAGAGAGAGAGAGAGAGAGAGAGAGAGAGAGAGAGAGAGAGAGAGACAGAGACAGAGAGAGAGGGACAGAGAGACAGAGAGACAGAGAAAGAGAGACAGAGAGAGATGGGGGAAGAGACAGAGAGACAGGCAGAGACAGAGAGACAGGCAGAGAGAGAGGCAGAATCAGAGTGACACAGTTAGAGAACCAGCAAAATAAACAGAAACAAAGGACATCAGTGATGCAACTAGAAAACACCAATCCTGCTGGAGAGAAACATGGCAGCCTGGTCCTTATCAGTGAGATCTAAATTCAAAGAAAGTTAACCATTTCATCATAGTTCAAAACCTTAAAAGCTCCATTGAGTGAGCTGCCTTTTTCTGTGTGATACAGAAAGAGGAAGATTTATTTTTTTAACTTATTTTAAAATTTTATTCATTTCATTTTTAATTTAGGAAGTAAAACAAGCATTTCTTAACACCATCTCCTTTGTGAAAATAAAAAGAAACACAAAAGATGGATGTGTGGTATAGGTCACATTTATTGAAGCAAAGCTTTGCTATTGAAGTAGGCATTTGCTTCAGTATCCTTCGTTCAACTTCTGGGATAAAATACCAGCCTGCCTGGCTTCTCCACTCTGGATTTAGTCATCCTAGACAAGTTAAAACATTTATTCCCATTTCAAAATCATTTTTTCTCAATCCATTGTGGTATCTTTTTTTTTTTTCTTTTGTAACAAAATGTCTGATCCAAGACAGAACCGCTGTTCCCTTTATAATGAAATGTAGGCTACTTTTTTAATACTCTGGAAACCATTTCCAATCTCATCAGATTTAAGAAATGAAACTTCCCATACCACCTCTAAGTTAGATTGTATCAGAAAAGTGGCTTCATAGAAATAACCTCGCCCTTTCTCCTATTATTCTTTTCTTACTTACACATATCCTGTGAAAGAGCCAAAGGAAAATTTTCCTAAAAGCAATATATTAGTTGGAAGGGGGCTGGATGAAAGGGTTAAAAAGAAATTGCAAGGTCATTGTAATAGATGTTCATAGAGCTTAAACAGAGAAGGAAAGTCCAATGGTTACCTTCACTGACGGGTGTGCTAGCATCCTTGAGCAAAGGTAGCCTAGGATTTATTCATTCATTCCATCATTGCTTAACTTATGATCAGTAATAAAGAGTTAAGACAATTCAGATACTGCAGGATGATTTGATGCAAAAGGTCTTAGACTTTGTGATAAGAGTATTAGCTTCATGTCCTCCCTCTGACACTTAAAAGCTGAGTGACTTTAGTAACTTATATCACTTCTCTGAAGATGCCTCTACCCCTACCCTTCATTACCTCTTCTTCGATAGGTGAGAATTTCCTGAAATCTCCATTTTGAGCATGTGACTCAGACATCTCTCCTTTATTTTTTTTTCTCTGCAACTCTTCTTACTCTCTGGACATTGACATAAATTTCTCCATACAGACACCATCCGCTGCTTCCTTTTTCAGCTCCTTTTCATGTAAGGATCACTTCATTGGAATTTAAGATCCTCAAGACAATACAGTGTCTTTTATTTTTTGCTTTTAGGAGGGGGGAGGGCAGGGAAATTGGGGTTAAGTGACTTGTCCAAGGTCACAGAGCTGGTAAGTGTTAAGTGAGGCCAAATTTGAATTCAGGTCCTTCTGACTCCAGGGTCAGTGCTTGACTCACTGTGCCACTTAGCCACCCCCAGACAGTGTCTTTTTAAACTGTATTTATATTCCCATTGTTTTGTATAGTGCCCAGCACATAGTAATTACTTTTTGAATTGGGTTTCAAAAAGTTGGTCTCTTCTGTCAAATGTAAGTCTTGTACCTGAACAGATCCAAACTCATCTTACCCTACCAGTAGTTCTAGAATAATTATGATTTTGGGGCTTTACATATATCCTTTCATGTGTGGGCTCCCTTGAAGAGCACCCCCAGGTTTGAGAAAAATTGGGGACATAGGTCAAATTCCATTCAAAACTATAGTGCAAGAGGACTGTGCATCTATATATCTATCTTACTAAGCAATCAGAGAACATGGTTGTTTAAAGAAAAAGACAAAAGTAAATAGCACATCCCAGAAAATGAAATGAAAGTTGTTTCTCCAAAACAAATAGAAGTATACAGTGCAAATGTTATTGCATCTTCAGTGACAAAAGGGATATATGCATGGGGAACAAATATGACCAAGGAACATTAATGGAATGAAACATACATGGTAAATACATATGATCAGGGAAGACACATATAGAGAGACACTTATATTGTTTGCTGGAAAGTATCTGTAAGGCAACATTGCTCCTTCAAGAAAGAACAAGATCTTTTATAAGACATAAAGCCACTCTTTTTTTTTTAATGCTTTATTAACTTCTGATTTACATCATTCGTTTCCAACAGATTTTGAGTTACAAATTTTCTCCCCGTTTTTTCCCTACCCACTGCCCCAAAATAGCAGTCCCACAGGATATCCCCTCCTCCAATCTGCTCTCTCCCATATTTTCTCCCATACCCCTTTCTACTTTTCCAGTGGATCTCTATGCCTCAGTGCCTGTATATATTATTTCCCAATTACATGTAAGATAGTATTAATAATAGTATATATATATATATATACACATACACACACACACACACACACACACATATATATATATATACATTTGAATATTTGATTTTAAAACTTTCAATTCCAGATTCATTCCCTTCCTTCCTTGTCACCCAACCTGACTGGGAAGATATGCAGTTCAGTATAGGTTGTACATGTGTGGCTAATGCAAAACAATGACATAGTAGATATATTGTAAAAGACTGACTATATTTCCCTCCCTCCTATCCCACCTCACACTTGTTCTATTCTCTACTTTGATCCCGTCTGTTTTCAAAAGTGGGTGCTTCCAAATTCCCTACCCCCCCAGCTTACCCTCCCTTCTATCCTCCCCCCCCTCCTCCCCTCCCCCCCCCATACTCCTGCAGGATGAAATACTCTATTTAGTGTGTATTTCACTCCCTCCTCAAGTCAAATTCAATGGGAATAAGGTTGACCCATTCCCTTTTGCCTTCCTATTCTTCCCCTCCATTGTAACCATGTTCCCTTAACTCTTCTGAATGAGAGAGTTTACCCCAATTTTTCTTTCCCCATCTCCTCTCATTATATTCCTCTCACCTCTTAATTTCACCTTTTAAGTATCATTCCTTCCTGTTAAATTGGTCCTCGGCCCTCTATCTATATATGCTTGTAAACATAAACACATTCACATATGTATTCATATGCCCATATACTCTCATATATAGACAAATATATATACATATATATATATATATATATATTTCTAATCCCTTCAACTACTGAGAAAAGTTTCATAAGTTACAATTATTGTTTTTCCATGTAGGAATGTTAATGGTTCAACTTTGATAAGTTCCTTATGACTCCTTTTCCCTCAATACCTTCTCATGCTTCTCTTGCTTCTTGTATCTGAATGTCAAATAATCTATTCAACTCTGGTTTTCTCAGCAAGAATGCTTGAAAGTCTTCTATTTCACTGAATGCCCATATTTTCCCCTGAAAATGATACTCAGTTTTGCTGGGTAGGGGACTCTTGGTTTTAATCGCAGTTCCTTTGCCCTCGGGAACATCATATTGCAAGCCCTTCGATCCCTCAGTGTAGAAGCTGCCAGATCCTGGGTTGTCCTGATTGTGTTTCCACAATATTCACATTGTTTCTTCCTGGCTCCTTGTAATATTCTCTCCTTAATCTGGGAATTCTGAAACCTGGCTATAATATTCCTAGGAGTTTTCTTTTGGGATCTTTTTCAGGAGGTGATTGGTGGATTCTTTCAACCTCTATTTTGTCCTCTGGTACTAAAACATCAGGACAGTTTTCTTTGAGAACTTCCTGGAGGATGATTTCTAGGTTCTTACTTTGGTCATGTCTTTCAGGCAGTCCAATAATTTTTAAGTTATCTTTCCTGGATCTATTTTCCAGGTCAGTGGTTTTTCCCATGAGATATTTTACATTGCCTTCTATTCTTTCATTTGTTTGGATCTGTTTAACAGCATCTTGATTTCTCACAAAGTCATTAGCTTCCATTTGCTCCAATCTAATTCTGAAGCAATGATTCTCTTCATTGAGTTTTTGAGATTCTTTTTCCATCTTTTTTCCATCTTCCATTTTTAAGGCATTCTTCTCCTCATTGCCTTTTTGAGCCTCCTTTGCCATTTGAGTCAGTCTGTTTTTTACGGTATTATTTTTCTCAGTCAGGCTGTTGACTCTCATTTCATAATTTTCTTGCATTATTCTCATTTCTCTTCCCAATTTTTCCTCCACTTCTCTTATCTGCTTCTTAAGGTCCTCTATGGCCTGTAACCAGCTTGTATTTTCCTTTGAAGCTTTTGGTGCAGGAGTTCTGACTTCACTGTTTTCCTCCTGTTCCATGCTTTGCTCCTTTTTGTCCCCAAAATAGGAGTGTATTGTTGGAATCTTCTGTCTGCTTTGTTTCCTTTGCCCGCTCATTTTGCCACTCTTACTTGACTTTTGGGCTTTTTGCCACAGTAGGACTCTGACACCAGATAGGGGAGCTTTCGTCCCAAACGCTGGGATTGTCTCAGCTGCCAGAGGTATTAGATGGGTGCCCTCTCTGAGGTCTCCACACGCTCTGGCAAGCTGCACACACACCCCAGAACCTCCACCCTAGACTGCAATCCAGATCCAAGCAGGTTAAAGCAAGAGCGATTACACCTGAGACTGGCGCTTGTTCCCCCTACACTCTGCAGGCCAAGAGCTGGAGTCACCAAGTGGCACTGGCTGGCTGTGCTGGCATCTCAGCGGCTTTTCTCCCTGGGGGTAAAAGCCAGGCACTCCCACTTACTGGTGCCAAAGTTCAGACTGCACTGACCTCTCACTTTGTCCTTTGTGTCTATGTGTTGATAAATCTGGAAACAGCCACAGCTGCTGCTGATCTGGAGACCCTCCGACCAGCCAGGCTGTCCTCAGGGGGAGGTTAGCTTCTCTGTGTCATTTTGTGGGTTCTGCAGCTCCAAAGTTCGTTTAGAGTCCCCTTTATACATGGATTGGGGAGGGTGGAAGCTGGAGCTCGGGGAAGGTTGTGCTTCTACTCTGCCATCTTGGCTCAGCCCCCCCATAAAGCCACTCTTAATCTATGATCAGGCAATCTTATGATCTGCAATGGTCGATGTAGTTCTTATACCAGGAGTTCCCTAAACTGATGAAATAATAAGAAATCATAATCAGTATTGAAATACTCATGGGCATTATCCTAAACCTGCCTATAGATTTGTATAATGCTGACTATGAATTTGATCAAATTGTCCTGTTTAAAAATCTTTCCTAATAGTCATTTTTCCAAGACTGAAAACAAGAAACAAGGTATTGATTAACAAGAGAAAGAGTGCCAGGGATTTTTAAAAGAGTTATACACAGCCAGCATTCTTACAAGCACCTGGCTATGAATTTAAACTAGGAAGATTGTGAAATTTTTTGGTAGAACATCTCCTGTCCCATTCATTATTATATTTCAAGCCTCAAACAACACATATAACGTGAGTGGTGGCATTTTATATTTACAAACCCTTTCCCTCATATTTTCAATAAAAATTCTAGAAACTTTCATTCAGGAAACCCTTGTCCCCATTGTCCTTTCCACATTTTCAGACAGACATTGCCTTGTTAGCTGGAGACTCGAGGTCAGGAAGTACTTTTCTCCTCCGTGCTTTAAAATAATAGAGCTAGCAAGAGACAATGAAAATCCCTCAGGAATGATTCCAGGGCTCTCTGCAAAAGGTTATCAGAGAATTGGAGACATCAGACTTGGGCCCTGGAAATGAAGTCTCCAACCAGGTTTGTTCTCCCACAAACATTTTGATTCATAATTAAATTAGCCACTCAGTGTTTAGGGATAAATACAAATAGATAAGCTCCATTTGTGTCTATGTTGACTTCATCTGCTCTTCCCTTAGAGCATTTATTTAAGAGATAATAATTAAATGTGATTTGGAATTGAATGTAATAAAGCACATCTTAGCAGCATTTCAGAAATCATAACAAAAATAATTTGATTTTCTGATATTATTTGAAACTGTTCTGTGACAAGCTGTCATTAAACTTAAAAAAATGATGTCTTTGTCAACTTTATTGGACTGGGGTGTGAAATATTATTTTCAAACAGCTATATTACATTTTATCATTGGCTTTACCACTTGGGGATGTATCAATCTCTATCTCTACTGACTTCTTTAGAAGTAGGAGTGATAATAGGACCTTGAAATCAGAGGCTCTGATTTTGAATCCTGACTTTAGAACATCTTGACTATGTGACCACATGGAGGTTGCTTCAGTCTTTTGAGTTACTGAGTTTTCATTTGCAAAATAGGAATGATCATATTTTCACTACCTTACTAAATTATCTCTTGTCTTAGAAGATTCATCAAATCTTAGTAAACAATTGAAATGAAAAATATAATAAATATCTAAAGGATTTGTGGGGTCACTAGGAGGGCACACTGGATAGTGACAAGTCAGAAAGACTTATCTTTCTGCATTCAAATCTGGCCTCAGAATTCACCAGCTATGTGACCCTGGGCAAGTCACTTTACCCTTTTTACCTCATTTTCCTTATCTGTAAAATGAGCTGGAGAAATAAATGGCAAACCACTCAAGTATGCCAAGAAAACTCCAACTGAGGGCACAGGGAGCTGGACACAACTGAATATCAACAGTAAATGGTTCAGGTATTGAAGGGGTCATTTGGCATGACCCTTCTTTTTCAGGTGAAGAAAATGAAGCATAATGTTATAGTACATTTAGCAATTTTGTTTTGATTCTTGATTTAGAGTTGGGAAATTTGAGTTTGAATCCTTGATCTGAGAGGGAATTAAGGGAATAGGAAAGCAAGTGGTTAATTGTAGGAATAGGGGGAAAAAACATTAACTCCATCTTGTGGCTCAATTCTGGAGTTAGTTTCATTTCTATTCAATTACGTGTCTAGTACCACTTCCATCTTGTGAGAAAACTTTATTCAATTATGGGAATTGGGAGAAAAACTTTTTGTATTGTTTGAACAGAGCCATGCATATACAGGAACCTAGACCATTCCTAAATGCTGCTTAGAGACCCTTAAACAAGGACCTCTGTTATGCTGACCAGAAACCCAGTTAGATGCAGAGATTTATTTGAAGAGTTGTTTTACAATTGCATATCTTAAATAATCCATACGTCTCATTTGAAAGGAGTACTGATTTTTCAGTTATTGTTTCTATGTCCCTTTAGTTGTTTACAGATAATTGGGGAGTGAGATGCTTCAATTTTTTGAATTCATTGACTTGTTCTTGTCCCCGTTCCAACTTGGAAAGTTCCTATACTTTCTTCCAATTAGAAATAACATTGCTTAATGTTGTATTGTTTCCTTTAATTAATTGGCCTTATATAATTGTATTTAATGTATAAAATGTTGGGTTATGCTGTATTCAGGGTGATGGCTTGAGGTGAAGAAATCTCATACAGCTTTGTTAGGCAATTAACACACATTGCTTATTAAATTTATATGCTAAGAAGATACATTTTTGTTTACCTCAATCATTTCTTCTTTTAACCACCATCCTTGAAACTTGCTTTCTATGTGGCAGTGGGGAATCCATCTTACATCTTCTAATGGTCAAAATAAGTATATTGGATTAAATGACCCCTGGGGTCATTTTCACTCTAATTTTATGACCTACAAACCCTTATTAACTTGCTTGTTCAAGGTGATATAGTTATTAGGTGAAAGAGCAAGGATTTGAACTTGAGACCTCCAAATCCAAGGATCTTTGAATTATACATGTTGTATGAAAATAGAGACATTATCAATAAATCTATTAAACATTAAGTGATCCAGAACATATTTCTTAAGCACCTATTATATGTGTAGAGAGAAGGCAGCTTTCAGTTTATTGTGATTCACTAATTACCTGTCAAGCACATCAGCTGATGTTGGGTATAAAAAAAAAAACAGAACAGAAAACTGTCCAAAAGTGAATTCATTATCTTTTCACATAAACCTACCGTTTTCCTTCCAAATATTTCTAGGACCTATGAGTTGGTGTTGTGTCTTTAACATGTGCTCTGTGCAAGTCATTACTCCACTGTGTGCAAGCAAATTTCTCTTTCAGTTCTCTGAGCTGTCCTGGGCTGTTTACAAAAAATGAGATATTGTGACCTTTTTTTTTTCTTCCTGTTGTCTGGCTTAGAATTTTATTTGAGTCATTTTAATACCTATTTAGAGGGTTATGTTAGGAAAGCTCAGTAGAAATGATCAATTCTTTGCACCATCTTGGCTCTGCCTTTTCTATTTCCCAATTACATTTTAATTTGGCTCAGACCATGCATTGGGCACTGTTTGATATTTCTGCTCTCTACCAACAAAATCCCTCTTTTTGTGTCAGTTTCTTTGGCAGATGGAAATACCAAAGAAGATTCTGACATCATCCACGTTCTCAAGGAGTTTATTATTTGGGGAAGCAAGGCCAATGCTAGTGAAAGAACAACCCAAACATCTACAAAATCTTAAGGTTGACTGTCAGACAAGCAATTTAAATGTTATTATCAGTATATTACAGGAAAAAAAAACAAAAGGAACCCTGAGACTCAAAGAGTTACATGGCATCACAAAACTCATAGGTCTCAGTGCTGTGATTCAAAGTATACTTTTTACTTTAAAGTCCCAGGTGTTTTCCATTACACTTAAGTGCAATTGTTCATTTACATTATTTTAAGTCCCAAATTATGTATTAAAGATTGTAGTGATAAGAAAGTCCAGTAAATATTTCATTGAAGAATTGTGATGATCTAGGTCCTGAAGGAGGAGATGGATGCAAATAGCTAGAGAAGATGTTATAAGACATTCACAGGAGAAGCAAGACCGTGATAAGAAGTCCCCCTCCCAACATGTACTGTTCAAACAGTACCCTCCACCCAGTGCCCTTTTCCTCTGATTTACTGATTCCCTTTTGATTCATTTTCAAGAATATACTCAGTCCAGATATGTCTTCCTTCCTCTCCACCTGCAATCCTGATGATCCAAATTTGCTCTACCATGTTTCAGCATTAGGCACTTTGACTGCTCTTACTGTCCACTTTTTTTGGCTTTCTTCTATGTTTTCTTTCCTCATTGAGATGTTTCTGTTTCTTTGTCCATGCCTCTTTCTCTGTCTCCATCTAGTTGTCTATGTTTCTGTATCTTTCTGTGTTTCTTTATCTCTTTCTGTCTCTTGCTTTCTCTGTCTTTTTTAATTCCCTTATTCACAAAAAAAATGAAATATTCAAATTAAATTATGGCCAATTATAATATTGGGAATTTGTAGGAATTGTTTGAGATCTAGTTTATCCCTTTTTTGTGGCATATCCTAACAAGGGGTCCCAAAGACTTTATGTAATTTGTCTAAAGTTATGAAGTTAGTAGATATTAGAGTTGGGCTTCAAACCTAGACTCTGGTTCTCAAGCTGTATCTAGAGCAAACCAGTTTATAGGTGCTAATTAAACCCAGAATTGTGAATAAGCTTAAACACTGGAGTGGAAACTAATTAGAATTCCATTATATTTCTCAGTTGTTTTGGAGAGGAAATTTTAGTAAGCCTCTGAGATATTATAGTCACATGCTTCCATGATGTCTATACATGGTAGAGGATATGACCAGAAAAACAAAATACTTCAGCATCCAAATCTCTGGACCTTCAATTCTACTTTTATTACCTTCCTTCACTCATTCTTGATTGACCTCCTCTTGAACTGTGTGTCAATCTCTCTAAAATCAAAAATGATAACCCAAACTCCAGCCATTCCTGCTATTGATTCATTTCAGCATATATGAATTCCTTCTGCTTGTTGAGCTGCACATTCGGTATTCCAAGTCTCCCATGAGAGTCATTCTCTCCTAAACCAGGATTACATTTCTCAGTCACTCAACTTGTCCCTGAGAACATTGCTATACGCCTATAGAGGATATAGTTTCACCTCTTGCCCCATACTTCATCACTTTGTGACCAAAAGAAGGCCTACTTTTATGCTGAAAGGACTGGGCTTTCTTCTAGAAGCTCCTGAAGTTACACCTGGATTTTTAGCTCAATGATTTTCTAGGTGTTTTGCAAACTACTGAGACATCAAAGGATGTATCTTACTTAATGATGACCAGAAATTTATTCTGGTTCAATGTTATACAATATCCCCAGACTCATGAGGAGAATAATAATAGTTCAATGATAAATAGCAAAGTTGGTGGAGTTGTCAACTGAGCCACTCTGGAAAACAATTTGGAACTGCCCAAAAAGCTATAGAACTTAGGATCTTATTGACCCAGACGATCCTACCACTACTAGATCTATATCCTAAAAAGATTTAGGAAAAAAGACCCAAATGTATAAAAATATTTATAACAGCTGTTTTGGTAGTGTCAAAGAATTAGACGTTGATGAGGTGCTCATTGGGTGGGGAGTAGCTGAATAAGTTGTGGTATGTGATTGTGATGGAATACTACCTTGCTGTAAGAATGAAGAATGCTTTAAGAAGAAACCAAAAAAAAAAAAGATTTTTATGAACTAATGCAAAGTGAAGTGACAGTGACTAATATAACACTGTATACAGTCATAGCAATTTTGTAATAATAACTGTAAAAGACGTAGCTACTCTGCGCAATAGGATGATTTAGGACAATTTCAAAACACTCATGATGAAAAGTACCATTCGCCTCCAGAGAGATATCTAATGAACTCGGACTGCAGATTGAAGCATATTTTTCATTTTATTTTTTGTTGATTCCTCCCACACACATACACAATATGATCAGTGTGAAAATACATTTTGTGCACCTTCATATATATGTGTAGTGGCTATCAAATTTCTTGCACTTTCAATGGGAATGGGAGGTGGTGAGGGGAAGAAGAGGATTTAGAACTGACAATCAAATTTAAAAAGCAAAAACAAAAAGGAGTTGGTTGCCATATCCATTCTCTCTTTTCCCAACTCCATCACAAAAACAAAACAAAAACTCAATTCAAGTACATTATAATGCCTTATTATCATGCTATATTATCTTTAGCTAATCTTTATGGAATTTTTTTTAATTCCATAGAATTTCTTGAGCTCATTGAATGGTTGTGAATCATATAAATTGGTTGAAGATGTGCTTGGTTTAAGGGTCAGGTTAAAAACACACACACACATATATGTATTTAATGGTGTACATACATACATCTACAAATATACACACATTCATATACATATATACATACACACATATATACATTCATATATGTGCGTATGTATATATTCACCTTCTTTTGAAGTCACTTAACTTTAATTCACTTCAATGAAATGGACATGTTTATCAATCATCTACTATATGCAAGACACTGTAGAATGTTCTGAGTGTTGAGAGAAAAAATCAGTCCTAGTTTTCAAGGAGATTGTCGTCTTAAAACAGAGATATCCTTCATGTTCAAGTAAAAAGTCTATACACAGATAGAACTAATCATTGAGGGGGGAAGGGGAAGAATTATAGGAAATATGAAATGTCTGAAACCAAGAGTTATTAAGAATAGAAGTATAAAATGATAATAAATAATGAGAAGAAGTTGGATGATGCTGGGCTTTTAATCAGAGGCTGAAGAATCTTGTACTAATTCAGTACTTAGTCCTTGCCCATGTTTGTAAGGATGGGGGAGCTTTGTGCAAAATTGTCTCTCTGTCTATCTAGCTTTTCTGTGGATTGGGCCTTGACCTGCAATCTTACTGGTAAAAGGAAGTTGCAAGGAGGAAATCTGGCTGCCAATATAGAACCACCACTATTTCATTATTTATAATCTTAAGGTGTCTGAGACACCGAAAATTGGTATAGCTTCTTGAAGATGGCAAAGGAAGTATATATAAGACTTGGCAAAACATGAACCTAAGTTTTCCTGTCACCAAGGTCTTTATATTATTTGAGCATTACCCCTGGCCCTGTGAATCAGGTATTAGGGAAGAAGGAAGGGAAGAAGAATTGATATAGTATCTAATATTCACCAAGTACTCTGCTAAACATTTTATAATTACTATTTCATTTGATCCTTATAACTACCTGTGAAGGAAGCTCTGTTATAATACTTATTTTATAATTTGGGAAACTGAGGCAAATAAAAAATAAGGAATTATCACCATTTTACTGATGAGGAAACTAGAACGCACAGGCTAAATGCTTGCTAAGCTCTAATAGTTCATAAGTTTTAAAAATGAGATTCAAATGAGTTTGCTTTAGACTCTAAGGTTTTGCTCTTTCTGTTCCCGAACTATAGGCCTCCCTGACATTTGCCTAAAGGTGATAAAGTTTTTTGGTATTTTAAAAAGGCTATTGGTACAATGCTGGGACTGTCAGCTCAGAAAATGATTTTCCATTTCAAATAGGCTCATTACTAGTGGAAAATTAGAAGATGAACAAGGGAAGATTCTCCCTCCTCTCCAGCTCAGCTTTTGCCTATTATAATTCCTTGTTTTGTGAATGTCTTTGTTCTGCAAACCTTAAAGGAGACAGATTCATGTGAGCAATCTCTTTTTATTTATTTTTTAAAGTAGCTTCTATTTCTTAGAGAGAAATGTGATTATTAGCCATCCAAAAGGTAGGATTATGTTTCCTATTTAATATAATACTGGAGGTGGTATATTCCTCCCTTATTCATGGCTTCTTTTATTATATGTGACACCATGTTCCTAAGATCCCAGTGAATCGCTCATATCTTGGACACATTCCAAAGTATTAAGTTTAAAAGATATGACACCAACCTTTTACATTTTGTGTTCCTTCTATTTAAATCACCTTCTATCAAACCTTAGTAGAATGTGCGTGTGAAAGCAGGGAGAAGTGAGGCAGTTGAACAATCGTTCAATCAATCACTCAATCAACATGAAATTATTAAGAACCTACTATATTCTAAGCACTTTGCTAGGTATAGGGTAGTAGTACCCTCCCTTCCCTCAATACCTTGGAAATACTCAGGAATTACTCAGTATTTGTCTGGATGAGCTAAGATCCCCTCCATGTTTCTCATACTTGATCTCTGATTCTAAGGAAGAAGAATAGTTAACATATACAGGTATCCATAATGTGCCCCTGAAATTAAAGAGTCACAGAGCAATCTTATGAGTTACAGATTTCCCAGTCCTTCCCAGGGATGGAAATAACAACATCCAGTCAGACATTTCAAAATAATTGTTCTATCTATCTATCTACCTATCTATCTATCTATCTATCTATCTATCTATCTATCTATCTATCTA
>NW_027185804.1:27995778-27998948 GCF_028583685.1 Petaurus breviceps papuanus
CTATCTATCTATCTATCTATCTATCTATCTATCTATCTATCTATCTATCCCTTTTAAAGAGTCATATAATGTTGAAGTCAGATATCTGTTTGCCTGGTTTTAATTTAAACTGTATTTTACCTTAATAGCTTTATTGAGGAACAAAAATGCTCTGCTTTGGGGTGTTATTTCTGCACTAAAAGGAAAAGATGACTGAAAAAGCGAGATAAGTAGAATGATAAACACCACTCCTGTTCCATTTGGTTCTTCTGTTGAACTTGCTTCCCTAGAAAATGATCTGTTTACTTATCAGAATCCAAAGACCTTTTGGCTTCTGGGACTTTCTTGATGTCTTAACCAAATGCTACAATTACTCCATGTCTTTTGGGATAGAGAATCAAGATATTATATATTTAGAACTAGAAATGGCCTTAGAGTCTAACAAATCCAAACCTCTCATTTTACAAGATGAAGAACTGAAAAACAGAGAGCTTATGTGACTTGTCTTAGGCAGTACAAAACTAACAGGAAGGGAATGGCATCATTTTCCCATTCAGAATTATATGGGCGAAAAACAAAACAAAACAAAAACAACATCTCTTTGGGAGGTACCTCTAGGACAGAGATTCCAATGTCTTCAATTCTTCAGTCTTTCTAAATAATAGCTGGGAAATACTCTGTCTTCAAGTAGGGATGGTTTCATTAACTATAATGAAACCACAGGGAAAAGGAGTGGGGCAGAAGTAGGGGGTGGGGAGGAATTTGAATTATACATTTCTCCAAAGGAAAGGTCTTGCAGTCTAAATCTAGAAGGTACCTTAAAATCATATGCTATGAAATCTACAGTTTACAATTGAGAGTTCCTGGAATAGAGGGTTAAAGGGACTCGCTCAAGGTTATGAGGTTTAACAGTACTAAATCCAAAGCTAAAAGACAGCCCTTCAGATTCCTGACTCTTTCCAATGCCAAAGTCATTTGCATCATGCATATAGCATACCCTCTTATGAACCTCCTCAATTTTTAATAATTGGTGGATTTATTGATTGATTAGTTCAGTGTGATAAGTAAGGTGTGATTTTTGTTGTTTTGTTTTGTTTTTTTCTTCTTCTTCTTGGACTTCAGTTTCCCAGGCTGAGGTTAAATTGTGAACATCTGAAGCACTAATCTCCTTTGAACCCTGATAATTCTCAGTTATACTGAAACAAGTAGGTTTTGTGCCTTCTGGCTCAAAGCCAATAGGGCCAAGTCTTTCTGATATATTCTGGGAGTTTGGTATTTTGCTTTGGGGGTTTGCTCATGAGAAGGATCTTTTGATTTCCTTGTTGAAACTCTGAGTAACCATATGTTCAGAGCCCTCAGATTGCTCACATGTCTATGCTCCCTCAATCAAGTGATGTTTGAAAAGTGTATAGCAATATTACTTTGCTCAGATAGTTGGAGCCCTGTCTGTTGGTCTTTGTGCTAATTTTTCTGCTTATACTTTCTCTGATTTTAATTTCTCCAAATTCAGGGTGCTTACCTTTCCCCTGAAGTAGTGAATGTAATTAAAGTAATGTAATTAAAGTAAGATAACTGACTCCTTAATAGTTGCTGTCCTTTAAGAAAAGTAGATCAATGAACCTGTGCCAACAGGCTTTCCTGGGTGTGCTAGGGTGCTTGCTGTTACATTCAGTTAAGGTCTCTGGGTCATCTTTGATTATATTAATTAACATAAACAGTGACAAAGGAAACATTTTCCTGAGATCAGTCACAAGTGTATTTTCAATATTTCATAAATTCTCTAGAGTTCAAATGAATTGCAGAGATGGCAGAATTTAGTCATTTTCTCTGAACTCAGCATTTCCTCTTTCAGGCAAGTCAAAATGTATTGTAAAAATTCCTTCCTTTCCTCTGGGGCTACTGAGTATATCTTTAGAAGGCAAGCCAGAGTTTTGAGAATCATTTATAGCCTAAGTTGCTAAATTTCCCTACCAAACTTGAGCCTGTCTTCTCAGGATGATGCCACAAGGGTGCAGAGATGAGATGTATTAGTACAAAGAAAGCTTATTTTCTGGAAGGATATGGATCATCATGTAGGAAGGAACCAAAAAGTCTACAAGGAAGTGTCCACTCTGGGTCTTAGTTATGTTGGTGACATGTAGACATGCCCTCCTCTATCCCTTCAGTTGCTTAGGCATAAGTAAATAACACATGGTTGAATACTTGAAAAAAATGCAACAAGGAGAGGAGAAAAAAAATTAATAAAGAGTGGTAAGGCCAGATCCATGTTGTGCTTTAAATGGAATTCTATTTTAAAAAAAGAAGTCCTGGTATCATTATGCTATTTTTTAATATAAGCTCATGTTTAAAAAAGATGCTTTGAGGCAGAGTGAAAATGAACTTTTAGCCAGTGAGTTTAGCTCCATCATTTTTGAACTTTATGACCCCAGGCAAGTCAATTCACTTCTGTTGGACTCAGTTTTATCATCTGGAAAATGAAAATGAAGCTGGATGATATTGAGGATCGCTTCGAGCTATAGCAAATGTTCTTCTAAGGAAAAAGAAATCCACTGGGGAAAAAAGCCTCATTTTTAATCCTAGCTCTAAAATTAATGTGAATAACAGATTTTGGGAACACCTAAACTATCAAAGCTCTCTTTATCTTCACAACCTTGACTTTAGATTTGGTAAATGGGCCATGGTGTAATATCTCCTTAATAATCTGTCTTAGCCTATCAGAATAAAAATTTAGGTAGACTGGCTATATGGAATTCCATAGAAAGAATTCTCATATTGTCTACCATTAGCCATATAAGGGGAAAAGAATGTATGTAAGGACTCTAGAATTTTAAGAGGATCACCTTTGAAGTGTTTATTGGGACCATGATTATGTTTCTTAGGGAACCTAGGTGGCACAGTAGAGAGGCTGCCAGGCCTGCAGTCAGGAAGACTCATCTTCCTGAGTTCAAATCTCACCTCACACTTAATAGTTCTGTGACCCTGGGAAAGCCACTTCACCATGTTAGCCTCAGTTTTATTATCTGTAAATCATCCATATTAATAGTACCTACTTCTAAGGGTTGTGAAATAAAATGAGATAATAATTGTAAAGTATTTTGTAAACCTTGAAACATTATACAAATGCCATCTAAGAGTAGTAGTAAAAGTAGTAGTAGTAGTAGTAGTAGTAGTAGTAGTAGTAGTAGTAGTAG
>NW_027185804.1:27998958-28041060 GCF_028583685.1 Petaurus breviceps papuanus
GTAGTAGTAGTAGTAGTAGTAGTAGTAGTAGTAGTAGTAGTAGTAGTGTGGTCTTGGCATGCCAGGAATCCTGAAATTCAAGGGTACAGGATAAGGATCTACCTTGAAAGGTTCAACCTCTCAAGTTTTCTTTTAGTCAGAGACAATGTTTATTGTGCTGCCAATAGGAGAGAGTGCAATTCTAAGAACTTGTGCATTTTTTGAGGGTAAAATTGGTATTTTTATATAGAAAAAGACTGAGAAAATCTGGATAGGATCAAGGAGTGGCAAATCACCTGGTCCAGAGCTAACAGAGAAAGAGCCCTGAATGGGATTAGGGAGTATCAAGTAAGCTAACAAAGTAATCAAGGTGGGCTGGGGTAGGCCAGATGACTCAGGTGAATGTCAGGGACTGGGCCATGAGGGAAAGTCCAGGGCCTTTTAGGGGTCCATCATTAGCTCCCCATCAGTAGTAGCAGGAGTAGTCATAGGCATAGTAGTAATAGTAGCCTTGTAGGAGGGCTGCATCTGGGGCCATTGTCAGTCGTCTTGACCTATGTTTTGCCACTGAACTCAGATAACTCTGGAGAAGAGAGTAAAGCTGATAACTTTGCATAACTCTGTCTAACTTAAATTCAATTTACTTGCTAGTCAAGACATCACCCTCCTTATGTCTTTGGTCCTCTGAGGATGAAGGATGAACAACAAAGCTAGGAATATGAAAGGAAGATGTTACAATTCATAGTAAAAGAGTCAGGAGGAGCATAGTCATATTGTTTGGATTTGTTTCAACAAATATCTAATAATACCTAGTGTTTATATGAATTTTCAGGTTTGCAAAGATCTTTACAAATATCTCATTTTATCCCTTAAAGAACTCTCAGAGGTTGGTTACAGTGATGGAAACTGAGGTAGGCAGGATTTAAGGCTTTACCTAGGAAATATCTGAGACCATATTTTAACTCAAGTCTAGCACTCAAATTGCACTCTGCCTTCTACCTACCTATATTGCTATACTAAAAAGGTCTTAGTGTATAAAGAAAAAATATATATTTCAAGGACCTTATAGTACATAGGTCACAAATATGAAGACAAAGGGGAACACACTCATGAGATGATGTTTAGCATATTGCCAGAATAGTATTCTATGACACTGTTCATTTAGGAAAAGATTCCCTTTTCTAAGTCTTATGATTTACAAAGAACTTCCTTCTTAAAGACCCTATGAGGTTCATAATACAGTTGGTATTATGTAGAAAATAGAACCTCAGAAATGTGGAATGATTAACCAAAATTCACAAAAGGAGTAGGTGGGTTTGCTCCCTTCTTTCCATATTTTACTTAATGGAGCTTTTCACCACAAGACTCAAGAAAAGTCACAAGATCACTAAAAACAAATAGAGCTTTTCAGTCCATATCACTGGAACTAGCAACACTAATGTGGAAAGCAGAGTTCAGGAGAGAAGTTTGTTCAGAAATAGTCAAGAACATTTACCTCTAGATAATCTAGTGGTTTTGACAATCAAAATGGCCAGATTTATTTTAAGATTGGACGACTTGAACAGACAACTTGACCTGAACATTAGAATCACTGGGGTATTTAGAAGCTGTGAATAATATTCTAGGAAATAAGAGTCAGGTAATATCCAGATGGTACTAAAAATATCTACTTTCTCCCTTATAGTCTAGAATATAAAACTAAGTAAACTCAATATTACATACAGTTGAATTGAAACAGGACAATAGTATTTACATAACCATAACTCAATTCATTTTTCTATACCTTTACAGAGAGATTTTATCCTTTTATACTTCTAAATCTTAAACATAAGGACAGGTTATTTTTTGTCAATTAAAAAATTGTTAAACCATATAGTCCACATTGCCACTTAATAGAATGGAATTTTTATTTTTAATAGCATGACAAATGGGATTTTGGATTTAGCAAATGCCTCAGTTATCTATTCAGAAACAAGATTCCATTTTTTTGGACCCACATACCATAACAGAAAACATGCATGGCAGAACCATTGCCTAGATCTTCCTGAGTCATATCCTCTAGGAGCAATAAATAAGTAATAAGACTCTGGGGTAATTGCTTGAATATTCAATTCTTAATTATGATGAATGGTCAAAATCTGTCTTGTTAAAAACATTCCAGTTTTAGCTAGCCTATGGCAAGTGTGATAGCATTAGAAATTTTTTCCTTAGTTCTTAATTCTTTAAAGGCACCTGGCCCAGCAAGACCCAGTGGCAGTACTAAGGAGGGCCCTGTAGAATATAAACTCTTTTAGAGAAGGAACAACTTCTTTGTTATTTTTGTATTTATACTCCCAAAATCAATCAATTTGGCTTGCACATAATCGGTACACAAGAAATACCTTTTGAACAAAATTTCCTAAAAGGGGTTCTCCTCATTGTCCCTGTATATAAGCCTGAGACATAAATTTATAAATTCTTTTGGCAAGCAACAAATTAAGCATTTTGTCTATCAATTATCAGTCAACAAGACAGTCAAAGAGATACAATAAAGATATTTTGATGAAACATTGGGTATGGCCAATGAATTTTCACCTTTTTTTCTAAGGATGCAAATTTAATTATACTTTTAAAATAAAAAATACATATTAAGCAAAATATGTTTTAACTTCTAATTACCTACAGCAGAAAAGTCCAGGTAAGCTGTGATACAATATAAAAATTTTAAATTAGCAAAAAAGCCTAGGTATAGTTTCTGTCCCCTTGGATAAACTTCAGTTGCTTTCTTTCACTGTTCAAAATTCCTTTATATGCCACGACTAAATAAAGAAGATTTTTACATGCACATTGGATTATTTTCTCCCTGAAGGTCAAAGACCTTCCATTTATGAACTCTGAACTCCAGCTTTGCTGTTAAAAAGTCCTCCCCATAGTTACTGTAAGTTAGTTTCCTTTCTGTTTATTCTAAATGGCCTAGAAAAATAACTTCATTTGAAAAGAAAGCATTAATTTTCTTCCTTATCACTCCTAATTAGCTCTGAAGTACTCAAATTATTTAACCAGTGCCTTAAAGGGAAAGCATGGCCTCCTGCTGTAAATGGTTTTCTCCATTAAAACTTGTCTCCTTTCAACTTTTTTTTTATTTCCATGCCCTTCATAGGAAAGGAAAAGAAAAGAATGAAAGAAAATATAAAAGTGTTACCGAATGATTTCATGAATCTTTGGCAAATCCTATGATGGTCTATTGCCAATCAAATCAAGATTCTCTTGGAAATAATGTCTTTATGTCACCTTACTGTAATAAATTTATTCTTTCCCCTCCTTTGTTAATGCTAAATTTACTTTTGAATTATTTAAGATTATATATTAGGATACCACAGTATGCTTCAAATGTTTTGATTTTCTCCCCAGTAATCTTTTCATTTTCTAGAGCCTTCTTAAAGGTATTAATTTACTTATTTGACTCTGAGTATTTTAAATCATAGAACAAAGAGTGTTATTTAACAGTTATACATCAATATTACTTGAGTATTCAGCCATTAAACAATATTAATTATTTCCCTCATAAGAACTTGGTTGTATAATGGATAGAGTTCTAGTCCTAGGTTCAGGAAGACCTGAGTTCAAATTTGGTTTCATATATTTATTAGCTATGTGATCCTAGGAAAGTCATTTCTGTGTGCCTCAGTTTCCTTAAAGGTAAAATGGGGATTGTAATAGTGCCTACATTTCCAGGTATTTGTGAATCAAATCCAAAAATATTTGTAAGAGATTATTACCATGTTGCTGGCTATATAGTAAGTACTTAGTAAATGCCTATTTTTTTCCCCTTGGACTAAAAACATTACATACAAATATATTGAATTGTAGTAAAAATTCTTTGCATTAATTTCTAAAAGGTTTCAGCTCTGGACTCTCCATATTATTCATTTTCTTTTTTTTTTTCTTTTAAGCAATCGGGGTTAAGTAACTTGCTCAAGTTTACATGGCTAGTTATTTCTGGGTGTGGTGCTAAGTATCTGAGCCCGAATTCGATCCCCATGTCATTTACTCACTGAGCCACCTGGCTGTCCCTAAGCAATTGGGGTTAAGTAAATTGCTCAAGGTTACATGGCCAGTTGTTTCTGGGTGGGTGCTAAGTGTCTGAGCCTGGATTCGATCCCCAGGTCATCCCGACACTGGGGCCCATGGTCTTATTCACTGTGCTACCTGTCCACCCCCTCTCCATATTATTCTACATCCAACCCAGCTACAGATTCCTAGACCCCTGAATCCTCTCTTTCAATTGGTGAGTTCCTTTCCAGAACCTCCCTTCCAGGCAGTTCCTAGATGCTATCTTTTTCATTTCTAATCTGACACCAATCCTGACTCTCTGTACTTTCCATTCTACATTGTGTACCTCTCCCCCATACCTACTGTCATTCACTTCCTCCTTTTAACCTTTCTGTGATATCCAGCAGCCCATAGCCATAACAGCTTTTATAGGCATGATAGTGCACCTCCAGGTGTTGGGGTCACTTAAGAAGCTAATCCAAAACCCAGTATAAATATTAGTAGCACAGATCTCCAGAACTAAAAGACTTGAAGCAGCAAAGAGATAGTACTGTTTTTATGTTTATTTTGGGAGGAAGTAGGGTGAAAAAAAGATGAATTGAGTTCTTGTTCTCATCTCTCTTGTTCTTATCGTCTTTGGAATCCTCTACCTCCTTTCCTATATAAATCCTTCTAAGTAAACTTTCAACTTTTGAGAGAAACTGCCAGTGACTATTTCATATCAACCTAACTTTACCTTTCTCAGAGTTTCTATTTAGCATATGATCATTACTGCCACCTCATCCCACTTGGTACTTAATTATTTTCTGATTGTTTGATTTGTGTATATTTTATTTTCCCCAACATTTTTACATCCATTGTTGTTATTCATTTCTGTGGCTCTTTAGTTTTGAAAGGAACCCCAGATGTGATTTAGTTCAAACTCTAGCAGGCTGAGAAATTTGTCTTAGAAATTCCTGGAAAGTCATCCAATCTTTACCTGAATATTTTTGGTTAAGGGGAATTACATCCAAGTCCGCACCCTTCCATCCCCCTTTGCTTTTTAGGGACAGCTTTAGTTGTGAAGTTCTCCTTACAGTAAGTAGAAATCAGTCACATTGCAAGTGACATCCATACTTGGTAGTTTGTTTGTTTGTTTTTCCCCCTGGGGACAAGCTTACCCAGTCTAATCATGTTACCACATCACAATCCTTTAAGGAAAGCCTTCTCTTTTCAGTTAAATATTCCCAGTAGTAGCCAGTGGATCCAATGGCAGAGAGGAACCAGGAAGTTGCTGAGCTCTTCCAAGTTTCCCTCAGAAATAATGTTAAATCAAACATCTAAAAGAATTCTAGAGTGACAGAATCCACAAAAATACATGAAGTGAAACAGTTTTTCAGCCAAGATAACTTAGAAGGATTTCAGAAAAGGTCTGCCTCACTTGGCTAAAAGTGGAATGCAGCCTAGCTCAGGTTGTATCCTGTCAAGTAAGCAGGAAATTTTAGCCATAGCATAGATCAGTACCTGAAAGCCTTTGGTTTTGGCTCAGCAGGCCAGCTGAGAGGCCTCCAGTTACAATGCAGCAGGCAAAATGCCAGTCCTTAAACCCAGGGCAAATTAGTCACAGCTAGACTGGGCCATACTAGTGTGGTGGGCAAACTGCCAACCCCAGAAACCCCAGCACAGAAAGCCAGTGACCAGGCATCTGGGCTCCAGTGGAAGAAGCTGGAGACAATGCATCCTGTATACTAGAAACAGAGCTCAACTTTTTAAAAAGCATGAAAAAATAGCCCGAAATGCTAGTATGGTAAGGAAGATTAAAACGCAAACTCAGAAGAGGAAAACAATGTTAAAATACCCACATGAGTAACCTCAAAGAGGAATATGAATTGGCCTCACCACAAAAGTCCTTTTAGAAGACATTGAAAAGGATTTTAAAAATAAAACAAAACAGGTAGAAAAAGATTGGGAAAATAAATGAAACCTATGTAAGAAAATTATGACAAAATACTCAATAGCTTGGAAAAGGAAGCAAAAAAAATTATTGTTGAAGAAAACAAATCCTTAAAAAAATTTGATTAGCCAAATTGGGAAAAAAGGCACCTGAAGAAACAACTAGACAAATGGAAAAGAAGGTACAAAAGCTAACAGAAAAATATAATTCCTTAAAAATTAGAAAGTTAATGACTCTATGAGATATCAAGAATCCATTTAATAAAATAAAAAGAATGAAAAAAATAGAAGAAAGGTAAAATACATGAATGGAAAAACAATCCAGGGGAGATAATTGAAGAACTATTTGGACTACCTGAAAATCATTATCAAAATAAAAAAAAAAAAACTTGGACAGCCTCTTTCAAAAAAATTTTTAAGGAAAACTTCCCTGATATCCTAGAATTAGAAGGTAAAATAGTCACTGAAAGAATCCACTGATATTCTCCTGAAAGAGATCAAAAAATAATACTCCAAAGAGTATTGTAGCCAAATTCCAGAACTCTTGGGTCAAGAAGAAAATGTTATAACTAGCCAGAAAGAAACGATTCAAAAACCAAGGAGCTACAGTCAGAATTAGATGGGATTGAGCAGCTTCTATACTAAAGGATCAGAGGGCTGTTAATATAATATTTCAGAAAGCAAAAGCTTTGAATACAAAAAAAGGATCAACTATCCAGCAAAACTAAGCACAATCTTTCAGAGGAAAAGAAGGATATTCAACAAAATATGGAATTTTCAGCATTCCTGATGAAAGGACTGAGCTGAATAAAAATCTTACTTTCAAATAGAAGGCTCAAAAGAAGCATAGAAATGTAAACAGGAAACAAAACACATGGTATTCAATAAGGTTAAATTGTTTACATTAATAAATGGGAATATGATACTTGTACCTCTGTAGAACTGCATCTCTCTTAGGGCAGTATACAAGGAATATACTTAGACAGAGGGTATGGGTATAAGTTGATTTTGCTGAGATGATAAAAAATAAAAATAAGTAAGGGGTTAAAATGATTGTACTGACATAAGAGGAAAGGGGAAGACAGAATGGAATAAGTTATATTACATGAAGAGGCATGAAAGAAATATTACAATAGAGGGAAAGAAGGGAGGGATGGGCATTGGTTCAATCTTTCACTGGATTTGGCTCAAAGAGGGAATAACACACTCAGTGGGTTATGGAAATTTATCTTACCCCATAGAAAAGTAGGAGGGTAAAGGGGAAAGAAAAGTGAGGGGGAACTGATAGAAGGGAGGACAAATTAGAGGAAGTGGTGATCAGAAGCAAAACACTGGTGAACAAGTCCAGGGTGGAAGGAAAGAGAGAAAAGTCTAAACAAGCAGAAAAATAGGATGGAAGGAAATACACAGTTAGGAATTAGAACTGTGAATATGAATGGGATGAACTCTCCTATAAAACAGAATTGGATAGCAAAGTGGATTAAAAACTTGAGCCTACAACATGTTCTTTACAAGAAACACATTAGAAGCAGAGACAAATACACAGAGTAATGATAAAGGCTGAAGTAGAATATATTATGCTTCAGCTGGAGTTAAAAAGAAAAGAGTAAAAAAATAGAAAACTTGATATCAGAGAAACCAAAGGCAAAAATAAACGCAATTAAAAGAGATAAGGAAGATAACTACTTCTTGCTAAAAAAGATGAAATAAAAAATATTGCCACCCCTTTCCCTGGGGTGAGAGGAGGCAGAGGCATGACAGCTGTAGCATCTGCAGTGTGGATGTCACAGGAGTTCCTGGTCTACAGATGATAGGGGTACCAAGAGACCATTCAGAGGGTAATTGCTCTTCCTTTGATCTGCTTGGATCTGGGTTGCTTTCTTGGGTGGTGGTCCTGGGGTGAGAAATACCTGTTTGCCATTGTGTTGTCTGTAGAGAGGGTGCCCTCCTCAGACCTCAGACAACATTTGCGAAAGCCCCAATGATTTGGGACACAACTCACTCCTCTACGGAAGCAGAGTTCTACCATAACAAAGAGCTCAAAATTCAAGTAAGACTGGCAATACGAGCTAGCAGAGAAAGCATAAACAGACCATAAAAACCTTTTGGGGGGGACAAAAAGGATCAAAGCATGGAAGGGGAGGAAGACAATGAAGTCAGAACTCCAGCATCAAAAGCTTCCAAGAAAAATGGGAACTGGCTACAGGCCATGGAGGAGCTCAAGAAGTATTTTGAAAATCAAGTAAGAGAAGTGGTGGAAAAACTGGGAAGAAAAATGAGAATGATGCAAGAAAATCATGAAAAGAAAGTCAACAATCTGACTGAAGAAAATAATACCTCAAACAATAGACTAACTCAAATGGCAAAAGAGTCCCAAAAAGCCAATGAGGAGAAGAAAGCTTTAAAAAGCCTCATTTGCAAGATGGAAAAGTAATTTCAAAAACTCACTGAAGAGAATAATTCCTTCAAAATTAGATTTGAGCAACTGGAAACTAATGACTTTATGAGAAATCAAGATACTATAAAACAGATCCAAACAAATGAAAAAAATAGAAGGCAATGTGAAATATCTCGTTGGAAAAACCTCTGACCTGGAAAAAATATATCTAGGAGAGATTATTTAAAAATTATTGGGGTACCTGAAAGCCATGATAAAAAAAGAACCTAGAAATCATCCTTCAAGAAATTCTCAAGGGAAATTGCCCTGATATTCTAGAACAAGAGGGGAAAATAGAAATTGAAAGAATTCACTGATCATCTCTTGAAAAAGATATCAAAAAGAAAACTCCTAGGAATATTATAGTCAAATTTCAGTCTCCAGGTGAAGGAGAAAATATTACAAGAAGCCAAAAAGAAACAATTTGAGGATTTTGGAAACACAATGAGGATAACACAAGATCTAGCAACTTCTACATTAAGGGACCAAAGGTCTTGGAATATGACATTCTGGAGGTCAAAGGAGCTAGGATTGAAACCAATAATCATCAACCCAGGAAAACTGAGTATAATGTTTCAGGGGAAATTATAGTCATTCTTTGAAATAGAGGACTTTCAATCATTCTTGATAAAAAAAAAACAGAGTTGAATATAAGATTTGACTTTCAAATACAAGAAACAAGAGAAGCATGAGAAGGTAAGCAGAGAAAAGAAATCACAAGGAACTTAATAAAATTGAACTATTTACATTCCTACACGGTAAAACAATAATTGTAACTAATGAGACTTTTCTCAGTATTAGGATAGTTGAAGGAAATATCGATCTATACATACATATATATTTACATAGGAGGGTATTTGTGCATATAAATACATATGTCAGTGTGTATATGTGTGTACATCTATACATAGACAGAGATCACAGGATCAGGTGAACAGGAAGTGATGACATCTAAAAAATAAAATTAAGAGGTGAGAGAGGAATATAATGAGAGGATATAGGGAGAGATAGAATAGTGTAAATTACCTCAAATAAAAGAGGCCAAAGAAAACTGTTACAATGGAAGGCAAGAACAGGAAGGCAAAAGGGATTGGGTCAACCTTACTCTCATTGAATTTGGCTTAAGGAGTGAATAACATACACACTAAATTCTGGCCTATAGGAAAGTAGGCCAGAAGGGGATGAGAGGGGATAATAGAAGGGAGGGCAGATTGGGGGAGGGTAGTTAGAAGCACACACTTTTGAAAAGCGACAGGGTCAAAGTAGAAAATAGAACAAGTGGGGGCAGGTTGGGATGAAGGAAAATATAGTCATTCTTTCACAATATATCTGCTATGGAAATGTTTTGTGTAACTACACATGTGTAACCTATATTGAATCACTTTTCCTCCCAGTAGGGATGGATGATGAGGGAAGGAGGGAAGGAATCTGGAAATCAGGGTTTTCAAATCAAATGTTAACACAGAAACACACATACATATATAATTATTTTTTTACATGCAACTGGAAAATAAGATGTACAGGCGCTGGGGTATAGAAATCTATCTTGCCCTACTATAAAGTCAGAGGGGGATGGGAGAGCATATAAGAAAGAGCAGATTGGGAGAAGGGGTATTCAGTAGGATCATTATTTTGGGGTGGGGCTAGGGGAAAGACGGGGAGAAAATTGGTATCTCAAAATCTTGTGGAAATGAATGTTGAAAATTAAAAATAAACATATTAAACCACAAAAAAGAATGAGTGGGTCAAACAGAAAATTTAGAAAAACATCAATAATTTCATCAAAGAGAATGACAATAATATAAATAATATAATATAAATAAAATAAATTATAACCTACCAAAATTTATGTGATGCAGGCAAAGCAGTAGGGGAAATTTTAAATATGGATATGATTACAGGAGTAAAATAAATAAAAAGCAGATCAATTAGTTGCGCACGTAACCTTAAAAGCTAGAAAAATAACAAATTAAAGATCCCAATTAAACACAAAATAAGAATTTCTGAAAATCAAAGGAAAGATTAATAAATCTGATATAAAATTGATTGCACTAATAAATAAAACTAAGAGCTGTTTTTATCAAAAAAACATTATATAGATAAACTTTAGTTAATTTTATTTTATGAAAAGGGAGAAAACCCCAAATTATCAGTATCAAAAATGAGGGTGAATGCACCACCAAAGAATAAAAAATGAAAGGACTGATAAGGAGGTATTTTGTGCATCTGTATGCCAATCAACCTGACAATATAAGTCAAATAGAGTACTATTTCAAAAATATAAATTGATCAGATCAACAGAAGAAGAAATTAAATATTTAAATAACCCTATTTTAGAAAATAATAATTTTACAACCTATTAATGAATTCCATGAGAAGAAATCTACAGGAACATACGAATTTACAAGTGAATTCTACCAAATATTTTAAGAACAATTCCAATACTAAATAAATCCTATAAAAAAATACGCAAAGAAAGTGTTCTGCTAAATTTGTTTCATGACACAAATACGGTGCTTCCCAAATCAGGAAGAGTTAAAACAGAGAAAGAGAAAATTATGGGGTAGGCTAGGTGATACAGTAAATAGAGCACAAGCCCAGAAATCAGGAGGACCTGAGTACAAATCTGGCCTCAGACACGTAACACTTACTAGATGTGTGACCTTGGGAAATTCACTTAACCCCAATTGCCCTGCCCTCCCCCTCCAAAGAGCAAAACAAAAAAAAAAAAATAAAAGTGGTGACTAAGTGGTGCAGTGAATAAAACACCAGCCATGGAGTCAGGGGGACCTGAGTTCAAATCCAGTCTCAGACACTTAACGCTTACGAGCTGTGTGACCTTAGGCAAGTCACTTAACCCCACTTGCCCTGCCTTACCCCCTCCAAAGAGAAACAAAACATAAAAAAATTATAGACCAATTTTACTAATGAATATTGATTCAAACATTTTTAAATAGAATATTAGCAAAGAGATTACAGCAATTTATCACAAGGATAATATGCTATGACCAGGTGGGATTTATACCAGGAATGTAAGGCTCATCTGATATTAGGAAAATTATTATCATTATTGACAAAATCAGTAATAAAGCCAACAGAAATCATATGATTATCTCAATAGATGGAGGAAAAGGTTTTGCAAAATACAGCACCTATACCTATTAGAAACACTAGAAAGTATGGGAATAAATAGAGCTTTCCTTAATGTTATTAATAGTTTCAATCTATCTAAAGCTATCATCAAGCATTATCTGTAATGGGGATAAGCTAGAAGCCTTCCCAATATGACCAGATATGAAAGAAGGATGCCTATTATCACCACTGTTATTCAAGTTTGTACTAGAAATGTTAGGTTTCACAATAAGAAATGAAAAAAAAAAATAGATGGAAGGAATAATAATAGGCAATGGGGAAACAAAAATAGCGATTTTTTGCAGATGATATCATGATATACTTAAAGAATCCTGGTGAATCAACTAAAAACTATGTGAAATAAGTCACAACTTTAGGAAAATTGCAGGATATAAAACAAATGACATAAATCATTAACATGTCTATATATTATCAACAAACTCAGCAAGAAGAGATACAAAGAGAAATTCCATTTGAAATAACTATAGACAATATAAAATACTTGCCAAGACAAACTCAGGAACTATATGAACACAAAATTACAAAACATTTTTCACACAAATAAAGGAACATCTGAACAATTGCAAAAATATCAATTGCATATAGGTGGTTGAGCTAATATGAAGAATGAATATTCTACCAAAATTAATTTACTTATTCAATGCCATGCCAACCAAACTAACAAAAAATTATAGAGCTAAAACACATTAATAAATTTCATCTGGAAGAAGAAAATATCAAGAATATTAGGAAAATATTTTTTAAATGCAAAGAAAGGTGTCCTAGCAATACAAAATCTCAAACTACATTATAAAGCAGCAATTATCAAAACTATTTCATACTGGCTAAGAAACAGAGTGGTGGGTTAGAGGAATGGCTTAGGTAATAAGATATAGGAGTAAAATATCATAGTAATCTGTTTGATAAGCCCAAAGTCTTCAGCTTCTGGGATAAGAACTCAAAATTTGACAAAACCTTCTGGGAAAACTGAAAAATGGTATAGCATAAATGAGGCATATACCAACATTTCACACCATATACCAGTGAGATAAGTTCAAAATGGGTATATGATTTAGACACAAAGGGAAATACTAAAAGCAAATTAGGAAAGCAAGGAATAATTTATATGTTAGATCTATGGAGAAGAGAATAATTTCTTACTAAACACAAGATAGAGAATATTATGAAATACAAATGGATAATTTTTATAACATCATATTAAAAATCATTTGCTCAAAAAAGTAAGTGTAACCAAGATTAGAAGGGAAGTAGAAAAATGGCAAACATTTTTTACAACAAGTATTTCTAATGGAGGCCTCATTTCTGAAATATGTAATAAACTGATTCAAATTTATAAGAATACAAGTAATTTGCCTATTGGTAAATGGTCAAAGATATGTTCAGGCAGTTTTCAGATGGAGGAATTAAAATTTTCCATAGTTATATGAAAAATGTTCTAAATCACATTTGATTTGAGAAATGCAAATTAAAATGATTCTGAGGTACCACTTCATATAGATTATCACGTTGTTTAATATGACAAAAAAGAAAATTATAGGTTCTGGAGAAGATGTGAGAAAATTGGAACAAAAATATATCATTGGTGGAGTAATGAGCTGATCCAAGCATTCTGGAGAACAATTTGGATCTATGGCCAAAGGACAACCAAAACTATGTATAACCTTTCATCCAGCAGTACCACTACTAGTTCTGTATCCCAAAGCAATCATGAAAAAAGGGAAATGACCTATATGTATATAAATTTTAAAAATTAACAGATTTGTGTGTGTGTGGTGGTAAAGAATTGGAAAATGAGGGAATGTCATCAATTGGGGACTGGATGACCAAGTTGTAATTTATGAATATAATAGAATATTATTGTACTATAAGAAGTAATGAGCAAGTCGATTTCTGAAGAATAAAAATCTGCCAACACATACATGAACTGATGCTGAGTGAAGTGAGAAGAAGCAGGAGAACATTGTACACAGTAACAACAATACTATGTGATGATTAACTATGATTGTCCTAGCTCTTCTCAGTAATATAATAATCCAAGACAATTTCAAAAGACTCATAATGGAAAATGTCATCCACATCCAGAGAAAGAACAATGGAGTCTAATGCAGATTGAAACATACTATTTTCGCTTTTGTTTCTTATTTATTTTTTTCTGATTCTTCTTTCATGATATGCCTAATGGGCAAATATGTTTATATCATTGCATATGTATCATCTGTATCAGATTGTATGATGACTTGAGGAGAATTAATAGGAGGGAGGAGACAAGAAAAATTTGAAATTTGAATTCTTATTAAAATGTTGAAAACTATCTTTACGTGGAACAGTAACAAAGTATTATTTGTAATACTTTCATACATAAATATTCCTATTCCCTTCAACCAATTTTTAATTGCATGATCTTGAGGTCTCTGGTCATTATTTGCTTGATTTTTTTTTTTCAAATCTACGTTATTACTTACTAAAATGTGACCCCTCAGAATGAAACACAATTCCCTAGATGGTGTAAGAAAAGAGAAGAGGATGGTGAGATTATAATTATAATTTCCTTGTAAGCCTCCTACAACCTCAAAATACTGGTCTACCTCTCCCCCCCCAAAAAAAATACCATTTATTTGTTGTTATTCAGTCATTTTATTTGTTCTGAGCCTTTACAATGCCATTTTGGATTTTCTTGGGAAGCATACTGACTCATTTCCCATTTTGTCCTCATTTTACAGATGAAGAAACTGAGTTAAACAGGATTAAGTGACTTGCCCAGGGAAAATAACTAGTCAGAAGTGAACTCTTGACGATGTGTTCCTCACTCCAAAATTTGTTTTCTATCTACTGAGCCACCTATAGTTTGCATTCTTACACATTGTTTCATATAATACCAGTTAGTCACTCAATAAACATGTATTAAGAACCTACTGTGTGCCAGACAATGTGCAAAAAGGCTGCAATACTATTTTTCTTGAGGACAGGTGCCATTCCATTTTTGACTCATATCTTCAGTGCCTAGTTTGCCACCTGGAGTGTGAAAGGCCCATTTAAGTAACAACAACAACAAAATAGTTTGTTGAATGATTTGTTGATTGGTTGATTCTATATTCAACTTTAATGGAATATAATTAATTATTAAGTATTTACTATGTGACAGCCATTGTGCTAAATACAGAGAATACAAAAAAAAAGCTAAAATAGCCCTTGCTGTCAGTGAGTTTATTCTAGAGACAAAATCTTCATAAATCCACAAAAAAGAGAAATTATAGTATATACCCCAGGCAACCTAATAGAAGGAACCATCAAGTGTGGATGTTGAAACTGGCCTCCTACAGGGAGCGATATTGAGCTGATTCTTGAAAGGAAAGAGGGATTTTCAGAGACATGATTTGGAGGGAGAGGGTTTCATACATGTGAGAAATAACTTAGTTGATTGCTTTATGAAAAACTTGGGCTATCAGATTAAAAATAGGTTGTTCAAAATGGCATTTGTCTTATTTGTCCTCAGATACATGTGATTTGCCAAAGCAAAGGACTGACTACACTATGCAGTTCTCCACATTACCCACACTACTGGCAAAATTCTTGAAAGGAAATGATTTTGTTTTTCAAAACACCAATATATTGAAGAATGGTGATATAAAAAAGTATAACAGAGAGTCTGGGAAGAACTATTTGTCAATCAGATTACCTTCAGAGAAATACAAATGTCAAAGAGGAGATTCAAGAAACCTGGGATATGACTGACTGTGATTTAGTGGGAGAGAAAAAAATCAGCAAATTTTCCAGCTAGCAGTTGTTGATCAAGGAAAAGGCTGGTGGTACTGTCTCCAAGGCCTGTGACCTCCTATAAGTCATGTATTGTCCTAACATGAATCATGTAACTTTTCTGTCATGGTGCATTTACTCAGGGAGTGTGTCAGGGATGTTGGTAGCCAGGTGCATGAAGCTTCAGAACTGTGATTGGTGGAGGAAGTGATTTTTAGAGTGCTCCCTGCTCATCAAGTGAATTAGTAAAATAGGGTAACTGGAAGAAGAGAGAGAGCTCTGGAAGCTGGAATAAAAACACGGCAACTCACAGCTGCTTTTCTACCCAGTTGTCTAATTGTGGTTGTTTGTTAGAGTTCCTGAAATTATACTGGGGAAGAGGAAAATTGATTCCAAGTGAACTCATTATCCTTTTTAAACAGGAGGGTGATGATTCAAGCATTGAGATATTGTAGAGAGAAAGTAATTTTAACCAAAGATTCAATTATTTTCAACACAATTTGAATGGAGCCCAATGGGTAATCAACAATGACAATACATTAACATCTCCTTTCAAAGCATTAGCTCTAGTAGGTTCAAGTGATTCTCACTTGGTTTTTAAAAGAAATGATGGTTCAAAATGAAAAGGAACCAAATACCACTAGAATCAGTAAAGGACCCCCCCAATTGCTATTTCCTGCCTTCATTTTTATGGATTTTTATTGTAGAGTGTATATGTTCATTCTGGTACTAAATGGAGCTTGCAGGATAATTGAATGAATCAACGTATGTATCAAATGTATTGGAGACCTCCATGGGAAAGGGAAGGGACTTAAACATGCCAACCTCGCACAATAGTCACTGGGATTACCACTTTAACTAGTGTAGTCCATAAACTTTACCCTCACTCATGGCAGGTCTAAAACCTTCAGGATGGTACTGGGAAGAGACAGAAGGAAGACTATTTTTGGGAAGCCTTAAGAATCAGGTCTTTAGGCCTCAGTAAAAGAGTGGCTTTGATCCAAGGAACCTTGATTTAGATGTAAAAGGGACATTCTTAGATGGCATTGAGCCCAACACCCTCAATTTACAGATGAGAAAAGTGAGACCCAGAAAATTTCAGAGGTTTGCTCCAAGATTATAGAGCTAATAAATGTCTGAGTTATGTTTCAATCCCAGTTCTTCTTGACTTAAAGCCCAACAACCTATTTATTGCCATACTGCCTCTGCTACTCCATCTCCAGGATTAACCCACCTACTGTATCATATCACCTCAAGTGTTGTGTAGAGAGTCATATAGTCCTGCTCAGGTAAGTATGATGTTCTTAAGACCAGAGATTACAAAAAGGGAAACATTAATCAGTTAGGAAAATTGAAATGTCCAAGCTGGGATAAAAGTTTCTAACAACTTTCTAGGCACTGAGAGTATGACTTATAACTATGTTATAATCCTTGAATTGGGAATTCCAGGGGTGGAGCAGGGCAGAAAGGATGACAATAAAGGAAGAAGGAATATGGTTAAGGAATGTAGAGTCTGTGATTTATGGAGAAAATATATTAAGTCAAAAAAACAGCAGCAGCAGAAGCAAAAACAAAACCAGTTTTCCCTGTCTTACAATCTATGTCTTGAGTGAAATTTTCAGCAAATCATAGGTGAGCAATAAAAGAGCCAAACATTATGCTGTTACAAATATTATCAATTTTGTTATTCACAACAATCTTTCAAGGGTAGGTGTTATTGTTATACCCATTTTAAAGTTAAGGAAACTGAGGCAAAGACAGGCTTATTCAGGTTCACACAGCCAGTTAATATCTGAGGCTGGATTTAAACTCAGATTTTTTCTGACTTTAGGCACACCACTCTAGCTCTCCTTCTAATATGCAACTGCCTTCAGTAAAATTTTTACTCCCTATCTCAAAAGTGGTCTTTTGAGTAAAGTATATACATATTTATTTTGTAAATATTCCCCCATATAATTTGAAATTATTGTTCTTAGCTAGTCCAAACCTCTAATTTTAAAGATAAAGGAACTCTGGTAGTGAGACTGGACCTGCCTTTCTCTTGGGATTCAGGCACCAAGTAGAAGAGGTGGGATTCAAAGACATCATCACTGTTGGCATTGCCAAACTGTTTCCATTGTAACAACTCAGTTTACTGACTTAATACATCTTCATGATGAGACACTAATTTAATTCTGTCCAAAATTACATTAGGCAAATGGAGAAGGAAAGACCACTTATAGCATTATTTAGAGACAATGAACAATGGTTCTTACATTATATATGTACATAGGTCATAATGGGACCAGAGAATTATTTATCACCTTTCTTGCTCAGTATGTTGCTGAAGGACTTTGGAAATCTTGGAGAAAAGGGCTCTGAGTTTAACAGCATTGGTTCTAGATCCAGAAGACCTGGGTTAAAATCCTGCCTTTCAGCCTTTCTTGCTACATGGGCATGGACAGGACACACCTCCTCTGGCCTCCAGTTTCCCCATGGAGGTTTGAGTTAATGACTTCTCAGGGTCTATGCATCTTTAGACTCATGATTCCATGAATCAATAAGCACTTATTAAGTATATATTTTGCCTCAGGCACTGTGGATTCAAGGATAATGAATGAAGAGACCCTTGTTTTTGTCATATCTATCCAAATCATGCTTTGAGCTTTCCAGGCTAAGAATTTCAAATTTCACTGATGACTTATACCTCTAAAATATAAAGGATACATATTTGGTGTTTTATGTTACAAAGTGCTTTCCAACACATTTGATTCTCATAAGACCACATTGAGGCATAAAGGATGTGAATATTACTATCACCATTTTATAGATGAGGAAACTGATTTGTCCCAGATCAACCCTACGTAATAAGAAGCAGAATCCCACTCAACAAGGAGCATAGGGACCGTCTGCTTTACAGCTTGCCCAGGGACTTACAGACATCACCATACTGATCAAATTGATTAAATACTAGTATTTCAGGCACTGTGCTAGATGTTTGTGACATAAACACACAAAAAGGAATCAACGTATGCTGATAAGAGCTTTTTCCACTCTTCATGTATCTTGGATCTATCTATTATCTAAATTTTGCCTCTCCAATTAGAATGGGTTTTCCTTGAGGGCAGGTTCTCTTGTTTCCTTTTTTCATATATGTGCCTACCTGAAAGCACAGGCATCTACATAGATAGATTGAAAGTCCAGGGGTCAGGAAAACTCATCTTTCTGAGTTCAAATCTGGCTTACTACCTGTGTGATTTTGAGTGAGTCACTTTACCCTGTTTTCCTCATTTTCATCATCATTGAAATGAGCTGGAGAAGAAAATGGCAAACCACTCCAGTATCATCACCAAGGATACCCCCAAATGGGGTCAAGAATAGTAGGACATAATTGAAAATGACTGAACAATAAAAACAGCAAAGTTAGGCCACAGTATCTGGCATATAATCAGTATTTAACAGGGTTAATGATTGATTCACTAAGAGGAAACCCCATATGCAAGGTGTTTTTCCTCAGAGGCCAGTGACCTTTCTGCTATATAATAATGACTGTTATATCCAAGTGCATGTTTCTATAAATGTGTATATATTTTCAGTGGAGTTCAGTAAATATTAAGTACCTACTATTTGCCAGTTTCAGGATAAAGGAAGGAAAGTGTGAGGAAAAGGAGAAAAGGGAGGGAAAGAAAGAAGAGAGAGGAAGAGGTGGAAAGGGGGAAGAGAGAGAGAGGCAGAGAGACAGAGACAGAGAAAGAGAAAGAGAGACAGAGAGAAGTCACTATACTTAAGGATTTTACATTCTACTCAAGAGAACATAAAAGATACACAATTAAATATGGTAAAAAGAAAATTGAGGAAGGGAAAAAGTACTAACAATCACAAAAGAAAGGGTAGTATCAAGAAATAATATCCTGGAGGAGACATTACCTGTACTGAACCTAAAAGGAAGATGAAGATTCAAAGAGGGCTAATGGGAAGGTAGCATGTCCCTGGAATGGTGAATTCCTTGTACAAATACATGAAGGGAATATATGAAGTGTTGAGTTATATGACCTAAAAATCATTCATAATAAAAAGGATTGAAGAATGAAAAGGCCAAGTCTGGTGAGAAAATTTGAACATTAGTGAGGGCTCAGGTTGGGCAAAAATAAAGCCATTTTTCTCATTATCACTTGTTGCTGAAAATAGAAATCCTGAAATAACACATATCACCTCCATTGCCCAGTAGAGTAAAGCAATGAAATAAAATACATTGTCAGTCAGGAATATGAGCTGGGAGTTAGTCAAATTACATTTATCAATAACGAAAGGGATGTGATGTCCATCTAGAATCAATATGAGCTGAGGGATGAGTATATACTCCTGGATGTCCTTTTCTCAATTATTACTAAAAAAGTTAAAAAAGCTAGCTAGTAAATACACACACACGTATGTGCATGCTTGTTCATATGTATATGTGCGTATACACAATTATGCATGAATGCATACATATACATACTGTAGTCCCCTCCCCGAACTATTTTTAAAATCCCAAGATCTGAGAAAGGCCTAAAACATGGATTGGCCAATCAGAAGAGACATTTTCGGCCCACTCTGAACTTAACCTATCGTAATGCTTTGAATGGCATAACAGACATGCTTTATTTTGATCTCTGAATGAACTCAAAATGCCCCTTCCTGTGTCAGCAACTACAAGGCCAGATGAAGCTAACCAGAGCCCGTCTTCCATTTATGGCCACTAAAGACAGGGAGTCTGGGACCAGACACTCTCTTGAAAAGTGGAACTATTCCTGTTTTCATATTTTATGGACATGTGCTATGTAGGGTTAACATAGGCATCCTGAATTTATGATATAAACTGACACCTTGACATTCTCCTATCTTTTTTGTATTTACAATCTTTCCAATTAAGAAATTCATTTCTTGCCGGGTGGCTAGGTGGTGCAGTGAATAGATCACCAGCCCTGGAGTCAGGAGGACCTGAGTTCAAATCTGGCCTCAGACACTTAACACAATAACTAGCCATGTGACCTTGGGCAAGTAACTTAACCCCAACTGCCCTCCAAAAAGCAAAAAATAAAAATAAATTCATTTCTCATATCATCAATATCATCAATAATTTTGACTGACTTATGCATTCTGATCCAGGAAGGGAGGAAGGGGTAAGAGGGAGTTGCTCTAAAGATATAATGTCACCTTTATCTGTCCATCCTTGGGTTCTTTGTCTTACAATGAGCTGCCATGCATATCTCTATACCTGTGTTTTGCAAACTTTGAGAGAAATAAAAAACTCATATGCAGCATAAATTTGTTTTTCTTTCTTAGAATGAACTTAGTAATGGTTGATACCACATTAATATATATATATATATGTGTGTGTGTATACATTTACATATGTACACATAAATACACACATACATATAAACATATCCACATACACACCACTTTAAATTCACTGTTTCATTTGTGCCCTTCAAATTTGAATAGTTTCAGTTGCATTTAACTCTTGTAATCCCATTTAGGGATTTTCTTGGTAAAGTTACAGGAGCAGTTTGCCATTTCCTTCTCCAGCTCTTTTGATAGAAGAGGGAACTGAGGCAATTAGGGTTAAGTGACTTTCCCCCAAACACAAAGCTGGTAGTGATTCTTAGGCCACATTTGAACTTAGATCTTCTTGATTCCAGGTCCAGTGCTCTATCCACTGTTCCACTTAGTTGGCCTAGTGTGTTTCTTTTTTCCTTATTTTTTGATAGGGGAAGGTAGGGCAATTGGGTTTAAGTGACTTGCCCAAGGTCACATGGCTAGTTTTGTAATAAGTGTCTGAGGTTGAATTTGAGCTCAGCTCCTCCTGACTCCAGGGACAGTGCTCTATTCACTGCATGACCTAGCCACCCTCCTATTGTGTTTCTTACATTGAGTCTATAATGTAAATACTATGGAGGAATTATTCCAATGTTACAAGTAAGGAAACTGAGAGAGGTTAAATGAAGATTAAATTATCCAAAATCATACAATTCATAAGTAGTAGAGGTGAAAATAAAATCCTTTGTCTTTTGTTCACCCGCTCTCAAATACTTGTCTTGTTGACTCTTTGGACAGGGCAATATCTAGAGTTTTCTCATGGTATTTACAGGTGTCCTTTTCCAAATCCACTTCCCATTGCATTGCATGACAGTTATTTCTCTTAGTATTCATTAAGTAAACCAATATTTATTAATAAGCTTACTAAGTGGCATGTATTCTACAAAGCCCTGAGGTTACAGATAAAAGAAACAAAACAAAACCCTACCCTCAGTGGGATAACATTCTAGTGGAGGATATAACATAATATACTAGTTATATAAATAGTATATATAGAATGGATGAAAGATTACTGCAGAGGGGCAAGGTACTAATAATTTAGGGAGGGGAGGGTTTGGAGAAGGAGTGTTTGAGCTGATTCTAGGAGAAAACCAGAAAATTCCAGAATTGAAGATGTGGAGGAATGAAGAGGAAGAAGAATATTTCAGTCATGAGATCATGTGCAAGAACAGAATAGTAGTTGAATCAGATAGTGTATTAAGAGAAAGTAGTTGAATCAGATAGCGTATTAAGGGCAATAATATGTAAAGGTTTTGGAATGAAAAGGTACAAAGCTATTAGTTTTTCAAAGGCTTTGGTTGCCAAACAGAAGAATTTGTATTTGATATGGAAGGTAAGAGAGGGTGATAGGAAATTCAGTAAGAGCATGACTTAATCACATCCTTATTTAAAAAAAAACATTTTGGCAACTAAGTTTAAAACAGATTCAAGTGGAGGAAATTTGATGCAGAAATCAAATTATAAAGTTATTGGAAATAGTCTGAGTAAGAAATTATAAGACCAAAATTAGGATGGCTGTTGTATATGTAGAGATATTTGTATAAGAGAGATATTGTAAAATTTGACAACAAATTGGATGTATGTTGAGTACTAGATTCACAAGAAAAATACTAATACTCTATATGAGTTATCCTCAAGAAATTGAGAAAGAAAATAGTCTATTTGACTTCTTTTAGGCAGCAACTATTGTCCTAATTCTTGAACCAGGGAGGGATGAAGCAAAGAAGAAATGTTGATCAATATTATGTATGAATGCTGATTCATCTATAAAAAATCAACAAAGTAAAATCCTGTTAAACTGGATAGAGCAAGTCATTCAAAAATCATTCATTTTTAACAAAGTTGTGTTACTACCATAATACAAGGTATTGGTCCAATATTGGGAAAGCACTGCTTATGCCAACCTGTGATATTCTGAAACCATGATGAAGTCACAGTATAGAAGGGCTAACTGTATAACAATTTACATAGGCAATATTGGATGGGGGAAAAAAGGGTGGAAAACAAGTTTACTAGCGCATTTTTGGTGGAGATGGGAATCTGTACAATTATTATGGAAATCAATTTAGAATTATGCAAACAAAGTTACTATGATGTCCATAACTTTTTATGCAGAAAATCGACTACTAGAAATATATCCCCAAGGAGGTCATTGATGAGGAGAAAACATCCATATAGATACTGATATGTAAAACAAAACCTCTTTTTTTGTTGTTGTTATTACAGTAAAAAAAAAAGCAAAAACAATCTAGAAATAAATTTAATATATATCAGTTGAAGAAGAATAGCTAAGTAGATTTCAGTATGCTAATTCAATTATTATTTTTTATGATCCTGTAAGAAATAATGAATATGTTAAATGTGGGGAGGGTGGAAATGCATTAGCTATTGCAGAGAAAGTGAGCAAAATCAAGAAAACAATGTACACTATGACTTTGAAAATGTAAATAGAACAAACAACCACAAAAATAATCAATGAATGTTGTAAAATACCACGTTCCCAAAGAGGAAATATATGAAAATACTGCCTCTACACCCCGTCCTTTACTTAGGGGAGGAGATTCACAAACAGCTGTGAAACAGTACATATATTTCTAGACTTTTCAAGGTATTGGTCACTTTGCTGATTTTTTTTCTTCTTTTTTTTCCCTTTAAAAACTGTTCTTTGTTATATAGAATGACTCTATGCAAGGGGGAATGGGAGTGACATGAAGAAATTAAGATGATGTAAAATCAAAATATATTAACAATTTTTTTTTTATGTAAAAGAAAAGTCATTGGCAAGTTTAGAGAGAGAAATTCCAGTTTAGTGATGAGGTCAGAACCAGATTATAGGGTTTTAGAAGCAAATATAAGGATAAAAATGTTAGCACTAAACACAGAAAGGCTTTTCAAGGAGTTTAGCCATGAAGAGAAGGAAGTATTTAGGCTAATTGCTATTGGGGACTGTAGGTTCTTTAGAGGGTTTTTTTTTTTTAAGCAGTTGTGTTTATAGACAGCAGTGGAGTCAGAAAATAAGACATTAAAGATAAGTAGCAGAGAATAAATGCATTCAATCCTTCTTTAATCCCAACACAGACATAATTGTTCTCTGCTTTGTGTGATGTTACAGTCCACCAGAAGTAGTCTGACTGCCGAGCACTTTTGTTGCTATGATGGCCCCCATTTTACTGTCCAGGAAATTGAGGAAGATAGAGGTTATGTGACTTGTCTAGAGTCATACAATCAGAAAATGTCTGTGGCAGGATTTTAACACTGGTCTTTCTGGCTTCAGGTCCAGTGCTCTATCCACTGACCTAGATTACATTGAGAATTAATCACAACATTCCAAATTGCTCTGACCAGAAAAGAAAAAACAAAGAACCTGGAACATCCCAAGTATAACATAAGACACTATCTTAATGTAACTTAGATCAACAATAACTTTTTGGGACAGTTATGTCCTATCATTGATTTATTTCAGTTCTGCAGTTCAACCCAAGCTTCCTCACTTTCCTATAGGTATCCACCATCTTTTGTTTGTTTTGAAGCTTTGTTTTTAATGAACTATAAAACTTTCCACCCATCCCTATAGTCACATACTTCTATCTCATTATTTCATATCCCCATTGACATTATCACTCATTCTCTTCTGCTTCACTCTGATATCAGATAGATCCTTCTTGTCAAAGTCTGTATGTTCTGTATGTTCACTTGTTTCAATTCTCTCTTCCATCTCTTCTCTCTCTTAGTCTCACTCTACTCTAAATATTGGATAATTTTCTCTTGCCTTCAACCATGCTAAGTCTCCCCATCCTGAAAATAACATTACTATACCCTAGCATTCTTTCAAGCTATCTTTTTCTCTCTCCTCTTTTCGAGCCAAATATTAAGGAGAAAAAAAGCTGTCTCTGTGTTTTATCATCCCCCATCACTGCTTTTGAGCAGACTGCTGTCCTATGCCTAGAATGTCTTCCCTCCTGACCTTTATCACTTCAAAACCCTACTTTCTTTCCATGTTCCATTTAAAGCCCCTCTTGCCTCTGAATTTTTGTGATCCTTATCACCAGATGATAGTGACCAAAAACTATCTTTAAAAAATTGTATATGTTTATATTCATCTATATCGACTTCCCTGAGAGAATGTAAGATCTTTGACTATCCACACAGTTTTATTTTTGGTTTTCTATCCTTAACACATGGCATAACATGTCATGTAGCAGGAACTTAAAGAAATGCATATTCATTGACTGATTATTAAACCTCTCTGAATTTCAGGTCATCAGCTTTAAAATGCAGGTGATGATAATTCCTGCCTCCTCAGCTTCACATATTTGTACAAAATATTAGCAAGGTAACACGTATAAATTGTCAAAGTGCCATTTGGGGATGACTGTAAGTCCTTACGGCTGACTCCTTTGAGAATTCTCTTAAATGAAAAGATCATCTTAGAATCGAGTGGTGCCAAGGGAAGAAGCAAGGAATCTTAGAATTTGGAAAGACCACATGGACCGCTTGGTAAGCTCCTCTTTCTGTCACATACCACTGGAGGCTGAAAGACAACTATTCACAAACACAGACGGTGGTGGAAAGGGAAAGCAAGGGCATCTTTGAAGGCAAATCCCAGTGAAGATAGCCATCTTGTGAAGTTCAGTTCAGTAATAGAAGTATTGGAAAGAATCACATTCATAACACAGTGAGGCAAGGAACTCATATACAAAACTGAGTTCATTGAAGAGAAGTAGTTATAAATAACATTTAAGTAGAAAAATCCTGGAGTTCTCTATAAAAATCATTAACAAAGAAAGAATCAGTCATGTAGGTTTAGCATTCATTTGAACTGCTTTAATATTTTTGAAGGCAGAGGCTATCTTATGTGTGTTCTTGTATCCTTATTATCTAGTACAGTGCTTGGCACAAAACAAATGCTTTAAAAAAACACTTGTTCATTTTTCCCTTCATTCAAATGAATTAATTTATCTTCTAGTGGACACACTGTGGTATATATATATATATATATATATATACATATATATATATATAATACACATTTTTCCTCTTTTAAAAAAATCAACAATGAAATGGCTTTTATATACAAGACTTCCAATTATAGCATTCACAATTCTCAAGGATTATGCTAGTGAAATAGGCATATATACATATATGCACACATATACAACACACACACATAAATGCACACGTACATATACATATTCATACATAAATGCACATTCATATATATATGTTGTGTCTATATATACATACACACTTGCACACATACTCATGTGTGCATGCATACAACCAAACATGCAATCTGGTAAATCTTTAAAAAATCTAGAGAGTTATCTGGTTTGGGGCCAGAAATGTACTCTCAGTCACCTGAAAATCAAACTAGCTTTGTTTGGAGGAGCTTAGTACCATATTGGCTTGTATATGATTCGATTGTGATTAGTTTATTTTTGACTACAGCAAATCTCCAAAAAAATTTACATTATACAATCATACTGATCTGTATTTGGTGGGGAGAGGTATCTCACAGATAACTGAGATATTATAAAATTTGGAAGTAATGGATTCTGGACACACACACACACACATACACACACACACTTACTCAGACAATCCACATCTTTAAGAATCTGACGTTCAATTTTGGGGGTAAATAGGTATACATGTAAACAGACTAAATTCAAGTCATTTCAACTAATAAATGTTAAGTACTCAATGTATAAAAGGCTCTCCTGCTAAGACTGGCTATATGAAAACAGTTTTTATCCTCAAGGAAGTTACATTATATTGGTAGAAAGTAAAATATAAAAATGAAGGAATGAAAAGCATTTATTTAATGCTTACTATGTATGCTAAGTTCTTCACTAATACAAATACAAAAATAAAATAATAAAATCTTGACTCACAAGTAACTAACATACTAATTGAGAAACAAGCATAGTACATTTATAGAGTGGATAGACAGTCCCATAAATATTAAGTTTTCATCAATTGTGGATGCTAAGACCCAGTGTAATGGGAATGTAAATTTTAAAGATCTTCCCTGCCCCTAGGCTAAAGTTCACCTGGAGCCTGGGGTGGGAGGCTTGTTTTTCAGTAGATACTTCTTGATTGGCCAGTGAGTCAATAAGGTTGTTACATTTTCTGAGCCAGGAGAAGGCTATATAAGTCCTGATGTGTAGCTTTGTTTTGGGGCTCACTTTGAGAAGTGTTCTGTGATTTGATGAAACTCTGGGCTAGCCGTTGTCCAGAGCCCCCCGGCTTTGAAACCCAGATGTTGTTTGGTATGGATATAATGGTCGGACAATTTGGAAAATCTGTCTACTTGATCTGTTTTTGTCTTGATAATTCTGTCTGTATATCTGAAGTTCGGGGTGCTGACCTTTTTCCCCTGAACTAGGTGAATGATACCTATCTGACTGATTAAAGTAAGCTTGTTAACCCATTTTGAGTTGCTTTCCTTTATCAAAGCAGATCTAAGAACCTGTGTTGGCAGCAAACCCTGAGGATGCTTGGGGTGCTTGCCGGTACACCCAGGATACTTCAAAAGTTTAGATGACAATGTCCAGGGTTCATGAAAGGCTTAGCATCAGGACAGATCATAAGAACTAGTACTCCATCTCATTGAAGGCTTGTAGATAGCCACTCTTTTTCAGATAAATATGTATAATGAGAACATTCTCTCATGTGCCCAAAACACCTAACACGGAGGCATCCTGCTTTGGCAAAAGTGATCTTTTTTTTGTTGTTGTTATTCTGCTTAATGAAGCATTTGCCTTTTAAATTCTGGGTGCATATGGAAGAATCTCTACTGGACTTGAGCCAGTGACCTTAAAGGTAGGATTCTTCTTCAAATGTTAAGAAGAGAAGCACTGAAAATTCAGTGTGCTCAGAACTTGATCTGTATTCAGGTGGGATTTTGGTCTTGAAAGGTAGAAAGTCAGCTGTTTTTTAAATGATTGATAGAATTCATGTGTAGATCTATCTGGCCTTGGAGATTTTTTCTTAGGGAGTTTATCAATGACTTGTTCATTTTTTTTTCTAAGATGGAATTATCTAGGCATTCTCTTTCCTGATGTGTTAACCTGGGTAATTTATATTTTCATGATATTCATCAATTTTGCTCATATTGTCAGATTTATTAACTCAATAATTTTTTTTCTTTCAATCTTACTAATTTCACCTTCGATTTTCAGAATTTCCAACTTGGTGCTCAATAGGGGATTTTCAAATTATTTTTTCTCTAGTTTCTTTTTAAGTTCCATGCTAACCTTATTGATGTTCTTTTTTTTTCTATTTTGAAGATATAAAAAGTTAGAAAAATACATGCTTTGCATGAATCCCATAAATTTTGTAATGTTGTCTCATTGCTGTCATTCTTTTTAATGCAATTATCGATTGTTTCTATGATTTGTCCTTTGACCAATTTATTGTTTAGGATTAGGTTATTGTTTCCAATTAATTTTTAATCTTTATTTCTACTTCCTTTTGTTGAACATAATGTTTGTTGCATTATTATCTGAAAAGAATATATTTAATATTTCTTCCTTTTTACATTTGGTTTTGAGGTTGTTATGCCCCATTGCATGCCCCACTGTACAAAAATTTGTAGGTGCCACATGATGCTGGGAAGAAAAAAAAAGTATATCCCTTTCTGTTTCCATTCAGTTTTCTGCAAAGGTCTGTCTTATCTAACTTCTAATATTCTATTCACTTCTTTAATTTTTTTCTTGTTTATTTTTTCTTTGGATTTGCTGAGCTCTGAGACTGGGCAGTTGAGGTCCCCCACTTGTAGAGTTTTGCTTACCATTTCTTTCTGGAACTCACTAAAACTTCTTTAAGAATTTCAGATGCTGGGGGGGTGGCTAGGTGGCACAGTGAATATAGCACTGGTCCTGCAATCAGGAGGACCTGAGTTCAAATATGGCTTCAGATACTTAAATCTTACTAGCTGTGTGACCTTGCACAAGTCACTTAACCCCAAATGCCCTGCCCACCCTTTCCAAAAAAAAAAAAGAATTTCAGATGCTTTGCCAGTTGGTACATATATGTTTAGTGTTGATATTACTTTATTGTCTACAGTACATTTTAGGAAGATGTAATTTCCTTCCTTGTCTCTTTTAAGTAGGTTTATTTTTCCTTTTACTTTGTCTGAAATCAGGCTTACTGTCCCTGTTTTTTATTTTCTTTCAGCTGAAGCATAATAGATCTGCTTCAGTCCTTTATCTTTATTCTGTGTGTGTCTCTCTGCTTCAAGTGTGTTTCTTGTAAACAACTTATTTTAAGATTCTTGATTTTAGTCCACTCTGCTGTGTGCTTCCATTTTGTGGGAGAGTTCATCACTTTCACATTCACAGTTAGGATTACTAACTGTGTATTACCCTTTCTATTCTTCCTCCTTTCTCTCTCCTTTCACCCTTTCCCTCCTCACCAGTGTTTTGCTTCTGTCTTCTACCTCCCCTGATTTACCCTACCTTCTGTCAACCTCCTGCCCCCATTTACGTGATTACCTCCCATTCTATTTCCCTACTTTGTAACCTAGATTTCTATACTCAACTGATTATATATATTAATCCCTCTTTCAGTCTGTATTGATAAGAGAAACTTTCAAGTGATTCTCATTGCCCAAACTGCCATCTTCCCCTCCAGTCTAATAGGTCTCTACCTCTTCATGTGAAATAGTTTACCCCATTTTATCTTTCCCTTCCTTTGGCACACAGTCTACTCCTCTTTCTCATCCCTTCTTTTTACGTCATTTTCTCAAATTCACCTTATACCCATACCATCTATCTATGTACATTCCTTCTATCTGTACTGTTAGTGATACAGTTTTTAAGAATTACAAGTACCATCTTCTTATGTACGGACATAAATAGCTCAGCTCTATTAAATCTCATATGTTTTCATTTTCTTTTTATATATTTATATTTCTCTTATTGGAGGGCAAATTTTTGATTTAATTCTGGTCTCCTTATGAAATCTTGAAATGCTTCTATTTCACTGAATAATAATTTTCTCCCCTTCATTCTCAACTTTGCAGGGTAAGCTATTCTTGATTGTAGTCCTAGTTCCTTTACCTTCCAGTTCCACGACCTTGGATCCTTTAGTGATACAGCTGCCAAGTTCTGTGCAATCCAAATTGTGACTCCATAATATCTGAATTAATTGTTTCTGGCCATTCATAGTATATTTTCCTTGACCTGATAGTTCTGAAATTTGGCTATAATATTCCTTGGAGTTTTTATTTTGGGTTCTCTTTCCTGAGATGTTTGGTAAATTCTTTTAATGCCTATTTTGCCCTCTGGTTCCAGGACATCATAGCAGCTTTCCTTGATAATTTCTTTAAAGATGTTATCCAGGTCCTCCTTTTGACTATGGACTTTCAGGAAGTCCAGTGGTTCTGACATTGTCTCTCATGGATCTATTTTCAAGATTAGTTTTTTTTTTTTTTGTAATGATGTATTTTATATTTTCTTCCAGGTTTTCATTCTTTTGAATTTGTTTGATTGATACTTGATGTCTCCTAAAGTCAATAGCTTCCACTTGTCCAATTCTAACTTTTAAAGTGTTATTTTCCTCATTAGGCTTTGTACTTTTTTTTCCATTTATCCAAGTATACTCTTTAAGGAGTTGTTGTCTTCAGTAGACTTTTGTATCTCCTTTTTCAATTTTTCCAATTCTACTTTTTAAGCAGTTTTCCAAGCTGTAATTTCATAATTCTGTTGTATCACTCACGTTCCTCTTCCACATTTTTCTTCTAACTCTCTTAACCAATTTTAAGCTACTTTTTGAGCTCTTCTATGAATTCCTTCTGGGTTTGAGACCACTTCCCATTTTTCTTTTCTTTTTTTCTTTGAGGTTTTATCCATAGGTTTTTTTGACATTGTTTACCTCTGCTAAGTTTGTATCTTGGTCTTCCCTGTCACCATTCTTTTTTTGTTGTTTTTTGCTCATCTTTCTCTCTCTCTGTCTCTCTGCCTCTGTCTCTCTTTCTCTGTGTCTCTGTCTCTTTCTCTCTGCCTCTGTCTGTCTCTCTCTTTCTCTCCCTTGCCTTTTTCCTTTCTTTTAAATAGGATTTCTGCTTCCAGGATGGAAAAGCCTCTGTCTCAGGCTTCTTGCACCAGCGGCTGCAGTCCAGGGCTGTTTACCTGTTGCTGGTGATGTTTCCCTTAGGCCCACAGAGAACCTCATGTCTGGTGCTGTGTTGAAGGAGTGTGGTGTGAAGTGGCTGGTACTGCTCTAGGTCATAGGAGACTGGTAGCTTACCTGGTGCTTAGCTGGGTTCCTAGTGGTAGTGTGTGGCATGTGCTGAGGCCTGGGCTACACTAAAGCACATGGAGGTCTGGCCACTGGAGGATCCTTGTTTCACCTGGGCTGTACTGAAGCATTTACTAGTTCTTGGAGCGGGAGACTGCTATGCTAAGGCATATGGGGGAGGGCGTATCCTTGTGTTGGCATTGGCCCATTCTATCACACTGGGGCTCAAGAACTCCTGCTGGATTGCTGAGGTGGGGCTTGCTACTAGCTTCTGGGATGTTTCCTGTACTAGAGTATGTTTCCCTTTTAGCCAAGTGAGAAGGATCTTTCTTGTCTATCCTCCAAGTCTCCCGGGCTAAAATACTGCTCTACCCTATCTTTCTGCTGGCTCTAATGTTTCAGTATTTGCTCTAGGGCACTATTTTATGGTTGTTCAGAGGTGACTATGGGAGTGTTACAACAATTTACTGCTTACAGCCCCTATTTCTCTTGTAATTCCCCATAGCATTTACTATTATGGTTCTATGAACATATTTGGAACTCAATAGAAATGTCATATTATAGAATCCCATACAAAATCTTGGAAGATTTGTGGAGATAGAATCACCATTTTCAGTAAACTAGTCATAAGAAAACATTTATACATTTTGTTATTTCCAGTTTTTTTTAACAATTCCAGATCTTACATTCCATAATTCTATTGAGGAAATATTTTGAAGGGGCTCAAGGGGAAAACAAAAACAAAAACAAAGATATGTCCTTCCTAAAATCAGCATAGTTTATTACCATGGAACTGGGTATGGAAGAGAAAAATCTCTATATTCTTATAATTTTTCCTATTGTTGATTTATGAAATCTTTCCAGGTCATCCAATCTATCTCCACTGTGTTATCTAAAGAAATACAGGCATATTTTTCATGACAAAACAAAAGAATCAGGAAATGGAAGATTTGGATTTGTTGCTATGAATGTATTGATTTCTTAATAAATCTGTGCTATGGTTTTCTACACAAAGAATTACTTCTGTTGTAGATCGTGAAAGAATGAAAACAGTATGGTGCAGTGCAAGCAGAAAACTTTGCTTCAAACTCAAGCACTTCCTGTAGTAGTACACATAAGCTACTTGACTGGGTCTCTGAGCCTCTAGCTGCTCATCTATAAATTGTGAGAGATAAACAAGATTGTTTCTAAAGCCCCTTCACTCTCTAAATTTACATTCCTGGCTGTATCTTTACTTGTTTTCTTTTTTTTCCCTTTTGATTTATTGCCTTTTTGCCTCTTGAAGGCATTTGGAAACAAAATCCAGAATGTCTCAGCCATCTTCTGCAACATACCTCTCTATTTCCATTAAATATCATTTTCAGAACAGTAAGAGATGCCTTTTTTGATTCCTGTAGCATCTCAATTGACTATGCCTAAAACACCTTAGCAATAAGTAAAGGTGACCAACCAAAACATGCCTCTATCCTTTATGCTTGGGTTTATGATTGTTCATTCTTCTCAACAGTGTTTTTCAAGCCATATTTCTCTCTAAAAGCTCCATGAAATATTTGCTACTCCCTCTTACCCCCATCCTCTTAAGGCACAGAACTGAATAGGGTCTAGTTAATATCTCTGAAAGTGACTAGAGATTTCAAGACACAGCAGTCTCAGCTCACTGGTTACTGAAAGCTCCATTCTTTTATAATTTTTTTTAAAGGAACAAACACATCATATTACAACCTTGTTTATACCAGCTAGGGAAGCCTAATGTACCTTGAAATAACTTCTGTTATGATGAAGTAGTGAACTGGAGTTGGAATGTCTGGTCCTGTAGGCCAAAGACATTTACTGAGTCGAGGACCATCAAGAGAGATGAAATTTAAAATAGAGGCATGAATTGAAGGAGATTATAAATATTGCTTCTGCTGCTGCCAAAAGGATTTGATTTTAATTTATCTGCGGCTCTCTTACTGCTCATACCTTTTCTCTTTCATGGGTTTCACTATCTTGGGCTTTTCTCGTCTCCATGGTGATATCTACAGGGATAGACTCATGTATTCAGCTTTTGGCTCCTAGTGTTGATGCCTGGTCTCACTCCATTCCATAAACTCATTTTCCACTGCATATCACTGAAAGGTATTAGTGCATCTGTTCTAAAGGGTCTTGAGCCTCTCTGGCCCCAAACAGGATAAGACTTGAGTTCTTAAATGTAGCAATACTTCAAAAACCATCAGGGCAAATCTTTAAGTACGGATGATACTGGAGACTTTCCAAAGAAATGCTAGGGAGGCTTATTTATTGCTAAATCACTTAGATGAAAATAAAGAAATCTGAAGAGTTTTTCTCTCCCTGTTGTGATCAGTTAAGGTCTCAATGTAATATCCTTTGATCTTACAGAAAATATTCATTGTTTGGGGTTCAGTTTCAAATAGGAAAGACTGGAAAGTCCAAGTTTAGCATGCAGATTTTATCCATAAATCATAAAATTATTAAATTTCAAAACCAGATAGAATTTTAAAGCCTAATACTGCACTAATCTTTTAATCATCCAAGTTTGGGGAAAGACAAGTCCTGCTCCCTTTATCTCTCCACAAATTCCTAGATTTTAAAGAAAATGAAGCACATTTCAAGCATATATTTACAATTTTAGTGCTTAAAGGGACCTTAGAGATACATCATCTCCAGCTTTTTACTGATGAGGAAACTTAAGGTTCAGAAAGAAGAAGTGGTTGTAGACATTCTTAATTGAGGAAGCAAGACTGCAATCCATACCCCTAGATTCCATAATGCCAAATCCTATTCAACTGTAGGCCTATATTTCTACAGTAATGAAACACTTCTTTATTCTTTAAACAAACAAGCAAATAAAATAAAAGACACACTACAAAGTATCATGGTTTCCTAAGAAAGGTAGTTTCTACAGTGAGAAGTTCACTGAATTGGGAGTGATGGGATCTGCTTTCAAAGCCTGGCTTTGCTACTTCTACATATGTGTTCCTATGGAAATCACTCCACAGCTTCCAGTCTCAGTTTCTTTAAATTTCTCGTATTTAGAATGAGAAGATTGGAATAGATTATCTCTATGGTTAGTCCCGATCTAGATTTTAAGATCCTGTGAATTTTACCTACATGGATGGTACCTACATTGATATAGATATGAATCCTTCTATACCTTTGTAGAAAATTTTTGAAAATTGCAGAGTCTTAAAAAATTCTTACTCACTGTCTATGTTTCTAGTAACGAGACTAATTAATAACGAATTCTAATAACTAATATAATATTATTATAATAATATACATAACAAATATATAGTATATAAAATATAATAACTAATTAATAATAAAACATAATTCATCAAGATGAATGTGTCCATGTGATTGATGTAACACTTCCAGTAATATCTGAAAGACAGTTATAAAATAGGAGATATACTACAAGACTGCAAAAGGGAAATATTCTCATATTTTAAAAAAGGGAAGATGATAAAATGAGTAATCTTTGACTGCTGCTGACAATAATAACAAAAATTATTAATTAGCTAATACAATTATTAATAATAATATTCAGTCACTTTTCAGTCGTGTCCAACTTTCTTGTGACCTCATTTGGGGTTTTCTTGGCAAAGATATTAGAATGGTTTCCCATTTCCTTTTCCAGGTAATGTTACAGATGAGGAAACTGAGGCAAAAAGGTAAAATGACTTCCCAAGGTCACAAGATTTGAACTCAGGAAGATGAGTCTTCCTGTCTCCAGGATTAGAATTCTATCCACTGTGACATCTAGCTTTCATTAATAATAATCACTAGCATTTATAAAGTGCTTTGAGATCTGTAAAATGCTTTAAAATGTTACCTCATTTTATTTTTATAATGACCTTGTGTGCTAGGTGCTATTATTATTCCCATTTTATGGATAAGGAAAGAGAGATAGACAGTGGTCAAGTGACTTCCCCAAGGTCACACAACTATTAAGTCTTTGAGGTTAGACTTGATCTCATGTCTCCCAGTCTCTAGGTCCAATTGTTCTTTTTTTTTTTCCCCAAGTAGGCTACTTATCCTCCTTTGTGATCTTTATTTCAATTCCCCTGGAAATTCTAACAGGAACCATTAAAGGTATGGGCAGTGAAAATCAAGAAAGGAAACAGTGATTACAAAGATTCAAGATGGTATCTTAAAGATCAGATCATGCCATACTAAGGTTACTAGGTCATTATTATTATTTTTTGAGGGTCTTTCAACCTAGAAGAGTAGAGAATAGGGACCACCTAGTGAGCACTAAATAAGTGATTATTGATTACCTAGATTTATTCAAAGCTTTTGATAAATACCTATGGTGTATTGGGATGGAAAAGATGGAGAGGTGCTCACTGGGTAGTATAACTAGGTGGATTAAGAATTAGTCAGACACTTTGCTTGTAATTTTTAAAACAATTTGCATAACATTTATATTTACTATCATTTACAGAAAAAAAAATGTATTCTTGCAAAACTGGAATTCCATCCTGTCTATTCCCTGGCAAACTACCTATCTAGTCAGATAATTGTAATTTGATTTTTAGAAAATTAGGCATCATTGATAGAACATACTTACATGCACCTAGTCATTTTGGAGAAGGGGAAGAAGACACAAATTTAACAAAATCCAAGTAAAACACTAGGTTTTGGGTAGAAATATAATTGAAATAATAATAATAATCTCAGATTGTAAGTACCCTGAACATAGACAACCTCTTTTTGTCTTTCCTAGTATCTGTAACATTTAACACAGTGTGGTTCATACAGGAGGTACATAATAAATGCTTTTTGTTAACTTGAAGAGCAGAAAGAAAATAGATGATCTATTAATATATGAAACACATTTAAGCTTTTTGTATTTCATCAAAATACTTTACTGAAAATTCTCAGAAATATATTTTCCGAGGATTTTGTCAAATTATGAGGGCCGTGAGTCTTATTGTAATATGTGTTTTTTGTACCTTCATTTGTAGAAGTTTTACCAACAATATTATCTGATAAACATCACCCCATCTAAAGATTTCCATTTAACATTTTTTCCCTTACGGACATATTTTTTCCCACATTTAAGTTTTAACAAACACAGCTTTCTCTGTGTTTCCAGGAAAGGTAAAGCAAATCAGTATTCAAGAAATAGATATTTGACTTTTAAATTGCATTTTTTAACCTAGAGATTTAAATTCTTTTTTTATAGACCAATAGAATATACAAGAATTTTAGCTATGTTAAAACTCACAATGCAAAAGAGGGGCTATAAACTATGTTGATAGATGCAGAATTTTTAAATAAATTGTGTTCAATTAAACAAAACCATATAAAATAATAATAACTTTCTATGGATTTCAGGGTTTATAAAGCCCTATCCTGAAAACCCTGTGACATAATTGGCACAAGAATTATGATTCTAGGGGTGGCTAGGTGGTGCAGTGAATAGAGCACTGGCACTGGAGTCAGGAGAACCTGAGTTCAAATCTGACCTCAGACACTTAACACAAAAACTAGCCATGTGACCTTGGGCAAGTCACTTAACCCCAATTGCCCTCCATAAAGCCAAAAAAAAAGTTTTACCATTCTATACATTGGGAAACTGAGGTCTGGGAAGACTTATTCTTTGACCATATAACTTGTCAAATGATCCAGGGCAGTATTTGTACACATCTCCTTTTTCCAAGTCTAGTTTTCTTTCTACCATGCTTTACCATAAATGCCATACCCAGAGAGGTCACAAAAAAGTAAAATATTGAAAGTATCAATTTGACTTGTATTTTAGTCACTTTCCTTTGGTAATAAATCTTTCATATTCCTCCTCTGTCTACACTAACAATGAGGTACACTTTTATTGCATCTGTGTATGGTGCATGCATGCGTGTGTGTGTGTGTGTGTGTGTATGTCTGTGTCTGTGTCTATGAAGGAGTGTTGCATAGAGGACTAGGTGCCATTCCGTGTGTCAGAAAGACTAGGGTTCAAGGCAAAACCTGAAAAATACTGGCTTTGTGGCCCTGAGAAGTTTATTTAATCCTTTGGTGTCCCTAAGCTACTCTTTAAGACTGTGATTTACAAAAGAGTTACAAACCTAGATTGGTAGAGAGAGGTCACACTCCTGGGAGTTCCCTTTATGAATGAAATCACAAATCTATATTCTATCCCTTAAACCCTTTATATTCATATAGTCATAGCTTCACATCTTTACTATAGCAATAGTCTTCTGGTGGATCTGCCTGCCTTAAATCTTTCCCCACTCCAAGTCACCCTTCATTCAACCACCAAAGTGATTTTCCTAAAACTCAGGTCTGACCTGTCACTTCCCTGCTCAAAACTCTTGTCCTTTTTCTTCTAGGGAAAAATAAAAATTCTGTTTTCCATTTTGAGCTCTTCATAATCTAGCCCCCTCCTACCTTTCCAGTCTTCTTAGACCTTACTCGGTAACATTTCCTCTTTGACTTAGTGACCTTGGCCTACTGGTTCTTCCAACTCTTGTCTCTTGGTATTCTCCTTGGCTCCCTCTCCATTTAAAATTTTCCCTTCTCCATTTCACCTACTGACCTTCCTAACTTCCTTGATGTCCCAATTAAAATGCCTTCTTTAATGTATGCTTTATCCAAACTCTTCCTTTTAATTCCTTCCTTCTGCTAATTATTTATTATTCAGATTGTCTGAAGTATTCAGGGAAGACTAGCACCTCTGATGTAAGGACTCACCAAGCCCTTTTTGGGGCTGCTCATCGACCTTTGGTGTCCACCTTTCACCTAACCCTCACATACATCTCCAAGAAGCTGCTAAGCCAGGTTGAGACTAACCAAAAAGCTTCAAACCCACTGGTGAGTTGGGGCAGTGAGGGCAGTGTCTGTACCAAGCATGTGAAGACTTTCTGTGGTGGGTGGATGGATGAAAGCCATTTATTCCAAGGGCCATGAAGGCTTTGAAACAACCATTGTAGAGAAACTTAGTGCTTGGACAGACATTGAAGATGCCAAGGTCACCCACTGCATCCTTGGCCATTGTCAGTCATCTTGATTTTTTTTTCCATTGGACTTTGATGCTCTGGAAGGGAGAGTGAAGTTGACAACTTTGTGTAATTGCATCACTTAAGTCTAATTCACACATGATTCAAGACATTTTCCAGTGATATCATTGGTCCTCTTTAAATGAAGGACAAATAGTAATTCCTATTTATCCTGGATGTGGCTTGTTTGAATATGTTTGTCCCATCTTGTCTCCCTGATTAGATTGTAAACTCTTTGAAGACAGGGATTATCTTTTGACTCTTTCTATATTCCCAGAACTTTGCACAGTTTCTAGCATGGAGTACCTTCTTAATAAATGTTTAATGATTGATGTAGAAGGAACCTGTTGAAATTTAAATTAGTGAGAGGATGAATTCATAGAAGTTATGTTGTGTATTTGCTACCAGATCATAAGGGACTACGACCACCCAGGACAGGGAAGGGTTCTAGTTCACTTGACAGCTTCATATTTTAATAAACTAAAAGTTATAAACAGAGGAGCTTTCCACAAAGATAAAAATTCCCCACACTAATGAATCATGTGCCAAAATCAATCAACAGCAGCAACATATTGTAGGATGTGTGTTTGTTGAGTTTTATCCAAGTAGATTATATGTGTCCATGTAGGTCTATCTAGTTGTCATTGAAAGGGAAGCAAGGTGGCTATCTTTAGTTTCCTCACTCAACTTTTATTCCAGGGAGAATTTGATTCCATCCAGGAGAAGAAACAGCAGGTTGTGGCCAGATGCTGACCATTCTGTTCTTTGCTGAGAAAAGGGTGGAAAACTAGAACTGTATTTACCTACTCCCTTAAATGTTTCCCTAGGGATTTTTAAAACTTCAATCTGTGTCCTTCAAAGCTATCCCTTAATCAAGAAAAGTGTGGCCCATGCTTTTTTGCCAAGGCTTGATTCCCTTCCCACCAAATGCCACGGTACATACATATATTATTAGTAAAGAAATTTTTTTATCCATACGTAGAACAAAAAAGAAATCAGAGAATATGTACATAAGTGAATATACACCAGAAAATAGACAAAGGGTATATATTTTCCTATTAGGAAAGACGTAACTCAATCAAGAACGAGTCCCAGATATCACCAAAAGGAACATTTCCCAGTCTCTGGTTTAGTAGAGTACCAAGAAGGATATGAATGAGGCACTGGCTCTTCTACATGTCAACTTCTTCCCAGATTTTCTCTTCCATAAGGGATCCAAAGAGAAAGTAATAATCAACTGTTAAAAATAAGTTTATGTCATCTATATGTGTATAAATATTATATCCAAACGATACATGTGTGTACATTTAGAGAGTGAGCAAACAAGAGGGACAGAAACAGAGGGGACAGCTATGTGGCAAAATAAATAATGGGCTTTCATCAGGAAGACGAGTTCAAATCCAACTTCAGACACTTACTAGTTGTGTTTCCCTGGACAAGTCACTTTGCCTTTCACCTCCTCAGGTTCCTTAAATATAAAATGGGGACAATATTAGCATGTAGCTACTAGGCATATTGGGAAGATCAAATGAAATAATATTTATCATACTCTTAGGAACACATGTATTTATCTGTGATCATGACCAATCTCCTAGTAGAATGCCCTCTCTAAGGGCAAGAGCTTTCTCATTAAAACAAAACAAAATAAAACAAACAAAAACCTTCCACAGCCTACTACAGTACATCACACATATTGTTCAGCTGTTCAGTCATGCCCAACTCTTTGTGAAGCCATAGCATGCTAATATTGTCCATGGGGTTTTCTTGGAAAAAAAATGCTGTAGTGATCGATCATTTCCTTCTCCAGTGGACTAAGGCAAAGAGAGTTTAAGTGATTTTCTCAGGGTCACAGTTAGGGAGTATCTGAGGAAGGATTTAAACTCACATCTTCCTGAGTCTAGGACCAGAATTCAGTCCACTGAGCCACCTAGATGTCTATTTTTTTAAAAATTTGAATCACCAGCACATCACGCATAGCAGGACATTAAGAAAGCCTTATTAACTGATTGATTGGCAGTGTGGTCTATTGGAAAAAGCCCTACCTCTATAGACAGATGATTTGGTTTAAATTCCATTTCTACTTGTGAAATATTGGTAAAATGATTAAAGCTCTCTGGGACTCAGTTTCCTCCTGAATGGATTGGACTCGATAACCTCTAGGGTTTCTTCCAACTCTCAATCTATTTTCTCATGATTGATCAAAAGCAAGAATAACGATTCCTTTTTTTTTAAATGATGCTTCAGAAAATCCACATACAGTGTACATGTAATAGTTACAATATTTAATCATGGTTAGAAAGTCAGATCATTTGTTTTCAGCCTAACAAAAACTTTGGAACAGCAAATATTGGCTTAGTTTTTCGAGCAAATATGTCAAGACATTTCTTATTTCATTGGATTCCAACAAGTTTTCTTTATGGAGTGAATTGAAAGCAAACATTTAGCTTCTGGGACATAACAGAGGGCTTTCCCTGTTGCCAGATTGCACAGGAAGAATCTTGCCCAGATATTTATCTTCCTGTGGAGGCACTGCTTTGGTGGGATTTTACAGGCTGAGATTGTCGTTTAGAAGGGCCTACATTTTTTCATATTGCTGTGTGGAGGTTTCTCCCACCTTCTCTTCAAAAATCAAGGGAGTTGTTGCCTTCAGTGACTGCTGCTGAGGATATGGGATGAATCTCCTTAAAGAAACGATCATCACCCTCACCCTGATGACTTTTGGCAGTCTGACATGATTAGTTGTGTGTCAGAAACTAACTTCTACTCATTTAACAGCATGCTCGCAATGGAGAGCACTGTAAAATTGGCAGGCTGTCAGGCAGGTTCTAAAATAGCTCTCATTACCTTCAGACAGCCCAAGCCAGTCAGCAGGTATTGCCAGTGGTCCTTGGTTCTCCCCTGTTTATTGGTCGATTATTGTTAGAGGAGGCTAAACAAAACTTGTCATTGAAAATTTTAGTGCTCAATTATAAGACGCTTAATTGAAAAAGGACTGGAGTTTAGTAACAACAAATATTTTCTGGATGGTAATTGCCTCATGATATGCAAATTAATGTTGCAGGGCTACAGTTCCAGTCAGATAGGCATTGGCTCTCATATCGTCTTTTGATTATTATTCACACATAGCCTCAAATTCCTCCAGTCTCAATGCACCCTAACACAAGGGAAAGAGTGCTGTCAAATAGACAATGTCAGGAAGAAAAGTTAAAACTGAGGGTCTTTAGTCAGTATTAATGAGATTCTGAATTGTTCGTTAGGCTTTCTGTGGTATCATATGGCTATTCTTAGACTTTGGTACCATGTGCCTGATATGCATACATACATCTAAGAGACACCTACTAAGCAGCTGCCATTTAGACCCATGGAATTAGAGATTCAGAGCTGGAAAGGTATCTGATACCATCCTCTTATTTTATATTTGAAGAAACTGAAACCCAGACAGGTGACTTTCTCAAGGTCACGTAGGTAGAGCCAGAGCCTGGAATCACATAGTATTTCTCTGCTTCCTGTGGGCATGAATGTGTTGTGATGTGCAGCCCTGAGGGGAGATTAGAGAGACAGCATGATTTATATTACATATACTCACATTGGAATCTTGGCATCCTTATGAGTTGAGGTAATGGCCAAGTCACTTACATTTTCTCTTTCACAATTTCTCCATCTTCTTATACCTTATTCACTATCATATATTTTCCAGTCCAGTGATATTGGCCTTTTTTGCTCTTCCTCACACAAGATACTACATCTCATGACTCCAAGCATTTTCCCTGACTGTCCCATATACCTAAAATCCCCTTCCTCCTCATCTTCCCCTCCTGGTTTCTTTGGATTCCTCCCACTCCCAAGAAATTATTTTCTTCTACAGGAAACCTTTTTTTTAATCAATCCCCTTAATGCTAGTGCCTTTATTCTATGAATTATCTACAATTTATTCTGTATATATCTTTTTATACTTAATTTTTTTTACATATTGCCTCCCTCATTATACTGTGAGTTACTTGAGAGCAAGAATTATCTTTTTCCTTTTCTCGAGTCCCCAGTTCTTAGTACAGTGTCTAATATATAATAGGAAGTTTGTAAACATTTATTCACTGACTCCTCTATAAAATAAGGATGACAATAATACTCATAGTACTTACTTGATGGCTCTTCTAATAATAATACAATGGACACGAGGCATTTTGAAAAACCTTGGAGGAATGTGAAAATGCATATTACTATTCCTACTGT
>NW_027185804.1:28041070-28042579 GCF_028583685.1 Petaurus breviceps papuanus
GAAAAACCTTGGAGGAATGTGAAAATGCATATTACTATTCCTACTGTTAATACTATTGCTACTGCTACTACTTCTGCTACCTATACTTTGAATACTGCTAACAATGGATGACCTATGGACTGCAAAATATTACATAACTGATAGTAGAAATGAGTCCATTACCATTTTTCCCTTACTCCACTATCCTTTATCTATTAAATAACCAGTGTCTTCTCCCGTTCTCTGTCTTAGAAGTAGAAAAATAGATTTTGTGAAGAATAAATCATAGAATTAGATATCTAAAGGAAACCTTAGAGAATATATTCCCCAATGTCCATTTTTTATGAGACCATAAAAAGGTCTCATAAAAAGGTCATGGCAAGTGACTTGCTTTAAGGATTTCTCAAGCTGTAGCAAACCTCAAGTAGGAATCCTTGTCTTTTGAACTCAAAACCTATGATTCTTTAATAGTTAAATGTCATGGTAGTAGATGATACAGTGTCAGACTAGAAATCCAGGACAACTTAATTCAAATTTAGCCTCAGACACTTGCTAGCTGAGTAAGGCACTTCCCTAAAGTTTGCCTCAAAATAACAACTAAGTCAAAGGGTTTTTTGTAAGGAAACAATAAAGTATGATTTGTACAGACCTTTGTAAATCTAAAAGCACTTTGCATGTTTGATATTGACACCAGATACACAGACAATGAACAGAGACCAGATTGGTGCAGCCTAAAGAAGAGGATGATCCAACCTCTGAACTTAATTCCAATCTTTCTCAGATTCACGTGCATGGCAGGAACCAACACATGAGGCCTTGGTCACAGTGACTTAGAATAAATGCCTCTACCTATTTACTTGATCCAATATTCCCAGATCTTTCCCCACTTTCTATTAACTACTTACTTATGTACTACCTTTAAGCATGTTCTAGGAACTAAACAAACAACAAAGCTTTTCACTATACCCTTCAGCTTCTATACACAAATGTACATACATCATATATAATATACATATTTCCTTTTTTCATTCAAATTTTACTGTGTTCCTCCTACATGGCAACCACTTCCAATGTCTGTACCTTATCATTAGAAGGCTGACCCTTACCTTAACTCCTCATGCCTAGGGTATATTCCCTTCATTCCATAGATTCCCTCTATTACATCAAGTTGAATGCTACCTTCTAAATGAAATATTACTTGTTATCTTCCAATCATGAGTTCCTTTCCTTCCAAAGCATCTTATATTAAGCAACTTTTATATATTTTTGCTTGATAAGTGGCATCTCCCTCATCACTGCAAGCAGGGATTATTTCATATTTTAGAATTGTATCCCCAATGTATGGCTCATACCTGACACATAATAGGCACAGAAAACTATCTATCTATCCATCATCTATCTATCCATCTATCTATCCATCTATCTATCTATCTATCTATCTATCTATCTATCTATCTATCTATCCATCATCTATCTATCCATCATCTATCTATCTATCTATCTATCTATCTATCTATCTATCTATCTATC
>NW_027185804.1:28042589-28054070 GCF_028583685.1 Petaurus breviceps papuanus
ATCTATCTATCTATCTATCTATCTATCTATCTATCTATCTATCTATCTATCTATCTATCTAATCTATCTATCTAATCTATCTATCTTTTATATATCTTAGTTAATTAATTGAACCACATCGTTCTGCAATATGACTTTGCCTCCTTCAGTCAGCAAATGAGTCAACAGTATTTATCAAGCATTTACCTAGAGTTAGGCACATGACTAAGTGGTTTGAATACAAAGATAAGAAAAAAGAAAAAGGACCTCTGTCAGCAAACAGCTTCCATTCTAGTGGAGGAAGACATTATATAAAAGGAAACTGAAAATGTAAGGGAGAGGTAGGGAAAGAAACTAAAAATGATTTTGAGAGATACAGCAACAGTATAAGTTAATTGAAGAGTACTTACAGCTTAAATCAAATAGATGTTTGAGTAAAAGACGTAGATCCTTTCAGCAGGAATATGTGTCTTCAAAAATCAGTCTCCAATATGTTCTATGGATGCTCTACCTTATTTTTTGCCCTTTGGTTTGCATCATATTTATTAGACTTGTTTTTGACTAAAGAGGCATGACCCCACCCCCTTTAACAGGTAGACACATTTAAGTTATTACACTTTATGAGATGGAATTGACTTAGCTATAAAATGCCCTGAATGGAGGCCTTTCAGAAAATTGTAGAAAATGGAAGCTTTGTAGCCCAGAAGGCAGTGGAAGCATAACATCACAAGTCCAACAGAGCACTATGCAGTAGGCAAATGGAAAGTAACCATTTGAAGAGATTACATCAATTGTTTATATGCCTACATACCCAGACAGTGGTTTCATCCCCAGAAGCTGTCCAAGATCCCAAAATATCAGTGGTGTGAGTTCCATCCCTGTGTGTGCACTTCTCCATGTGTGGTTTTTATGTATTGTGCCACCCTCATACATTCAATAGACTCAAGAGTTGCAGACATGTATTCCATTTTTCCACTGATGATGCACTATGTATATATTGGAGAGTGTATCCTAAGTTTACTCAAATAGATCTTGGATTCCACGAAAATTCTTGAATTCCCCCCAACAATATACATAAAAACTCACTCATTCCTGCCCATTATATGTGACTATTGTCCATATTCTTCAGAAAGTTCACCACAAGTACATCTTTTGTGCTATAGGACTTCCTTGCCTTCTCCCGAAAGCATGAGGTACCACTGGCATGACCTGGCTATCTGTATGGCCTCCCTGGATCTTCCTACCTGATCTAGGTAATCTTCTTTCCCTATTATACAATTGCTTGATGATGCTTTTTTTTACTTCTAATCTTCACTGGTTTTATGTAGCATCCTGTTTATGCTCACAATGAACATCTCCATTGTCCATTGTGATGAATCTTTAATTTATCAGAGGTAGTGCTATTCCAAATATCATCCATGGAACATCATTGCTTCAAATTTATTGGGAAAATATTCTATAGTTTTTTCTTAATTCATTAAATATCTTTGTTTTGAGCTATGGAACTAAGTGACTATTAAAAAAAAATAAACACACTGATTGGAGCCCATGAGGTTTTGAGAGGATATGGACGAAAATAATCCTTTAAAATTGGAATTTGAGCAGCAATTGGTTAAGAGGTTATATTGGAGATCTCTTTGAGCTCCAAGTGGAGTACTTTAAAAAATCTTATTTATATCAGTACTATAAAATCAAGATTATACCATTCCTTTTGCCATTATCTTTTCCTATAGTATCCTTACCCCTTGTTTATCCACACTTCTCTTTTCATGTACCCTCCACCCCTCTCTACATGCAACAAAATCACACAACACATTTTTTGAAAGTATGATAGGTTGGAGATGGACAAAGTGTGAAAGTCACTGGTCTAGATATACAAATAAAAGAGAAGGACACTTAGGTTATGGTCATGTTCATAACAACAACGACAACATCATATATTACCCATATACAGCATTCAACACCATTGAGAATTTGACAATATCAAGGAAGTATGATAGGATCTCTTTCCTTAAGGAGATTTACAGCTACCAAAACCTCTGTATACAGGACTGAAGCATGCCAACTCGAGGCAGATTTTCTTTACCTGCTAAACTCTGGGATAAAGCATATCAATAACAATATTTGTCCCAAATGGCGTAGACCATTATGAACTAGAGTGACTGGGGCAGCTTTCATGGAGGAACTTAGAATTGATATTGAGTTTTGGAGGCAAATAAAGCAACAAAAAATAAGAACCTAGCCATAGCATGTTTTATTCCAAAATGGAAATGTTCATGTTGCTAGCATCTTTAATGTAAGGTATCATGATAACTTGAATTTCCTTATCTGCATATTCTTCTAATCATCTCAGATGACTGTACACCATGCAGTGATATGAGCTACATTTTAAGATGCAACTGCTCCCTCCCTTTCAGTGCTACCAGGAGTGACCACATTCCATGTTATTTTCAAGTTATGAAATGCACTGACTTTTTTATTCATTAAATAAGTCTTCAATAACATGTTATGAGTTAGTGGTTTTGTTGTTGTTTTGAGGTATGCATGAGGTCTTCATGCTAAACCCACAGGAGAGCTTTTAATTGGCTTTCAAGAGTTGGAATGAGCAATCCTGAAGAAATTGTAAATGCTAAGGAAATATGCTAATCACAGAGAAAGAAAGCCTTTGGGTTCCATTAGATTCCGGTGTGAATTCTTCAGCCAAGTGCCATCTGAAAGAGCATCACATTCCGAAGAAAGCACACACAGATCCTGCATACGTGTCCTTAAGAAGTAATCACTATTTCCAAAAATATTGACCTGCTGTATAAAATCACAGTACAATTTTCCTTTTGAAAAGGAAATCGTATATTTTATCTAATCTTAAAGTTTATATTCCATCATCAATATACCAGCTTGATTCTAAATCTTCGTAAATGAAAGAAAATAATACTCTGACATTCATTTAACAAGCTCTTTTTAAAATGAGTCTATTATTCTCTAGGAATTACATATGGAGATATAAAAACAATTTTTAAAATGATGCACGCTCTTAACATTCATTTTAACCTCATTTTGGGTTGAGTATTGCATTTTGTCATCAGATGTATGTGTGTGTGCCTATGTGTGTCTGTACATATACACACATATACGTGCCTATGTGTATATATGCATATAGAGACATATGTATAGATGTTTTCACATATGTGTATATATGTATTGTGTGTATATGTGTGTACATATTTTAGTAAAAACAAGTAAATATATTTAGGATTAGTATACAGTTTTAAATGAAATGTGTGGCTGTGGAGAATAAATAATATTGTAAGCCTCCTTTTATACTCAATCTTTCATATAGGAAATGTGAAATAGAATTAGCTATCTTGTTTCCCCTGAGATGAAGGAGAAGTAGAAAGTTCATACAGTCCTAGCGCCATGCATATTTCAGGCTATATCCTTCAAGTAAATATTGTTTTAAGAAAGGTAATAAATGTTCAACATTTAAATGAAAATATTAACATGTTATATGTACATTTAATATTGCTACTCTCGTTATTTGTGGAGATTGTAAAAGAAGGTAGTACTTATGTATCGGTTGATCTTTTATTTTATTTTTTGTTTTTGTTTTTTGGAGGGCAATTGGGATTAAGTTACTTGCCCAAGGTGACATGGCTACTTTTTTGTGTTAACTGTCTGAGGCTGGATTTGAACTCTGGTCCTCCTGACTCCAGAGCTGGTGCTCTATTCACTGTGCCATCTAGCCATCCCTCTGTTTATCTTTCTAACCATTTCTAATTACCTTACCCTGTTCTGTGTTTGGTAGAGGAAAAGATCTGGTCAAATGATATCAACAAAGAGAATAAAAAATTCCCTTGACAATTGTTGAGATATTTTAAGCCTCATTATTCACTTCAATTAATCAGAAATTTATTAAGAGCCTACAAAGGACACTACTACCTTGTGGGTAGATACTCATCATGTAATGCAATAAGGTTCTCAACTGCACCCTGTGCTTTAGGTAAACCAATGTTTCTTTACTCTGGGTATTGCATCCTACAAAACCCATCCTTAAAGAGCATCAATTAGGATGACTTATTCCTCCTTCCTCAATATCCCCCATATAGTCCTTATTTCGCTGATGTTTTCACCTCAAAAGCAGCTCTTAATGCACATTTTAACCTCATTTTACATGGAGAGTTATATTTTATAATCAGCCTGACATTTTTCCTACGTATATTGACAAATTAGTATAGGCTCATGATAGGTTGGGTTGTAAGTCACAAAATGTAATGAAGGTTGTGGACAGTTTTGTCTAATTACCTTCATTTTAAGGGATATGATAGTATAAGCAATGGGTGTTTAGAGGAGAAGGGGATATATAATACAAAGAATAGTAGTTCTGGAGTCATGGCCATTAGTTTAAATCATGCTTCTAATGCTTGCCACTTGTGTATTGTCAGAAAAAAAACATTTAAATTTCCTCAGAGTTTAATTCTTCATCTGTAATATGATGGGACTGGACTAGGTGTTATACTAATTAGCACTTTGAGTTTTCCCCTAGCTCTAAATGCATAATCCTGTGGAAGTCTGTTCAGTAGAGTAGTTCTCAAATTTATGAGGAGGGTCTTGAGTTAAGTGAAAAGGGTCTTGAAACTAAGAATCGTTATAATGCTATAACTTCAAGAGTCACAAATTTCAAAATTAGTAGTGGCATTTTACTACTACTACATTTATTAATATTTTACTTAGTAGTAGTTGTATATTATTTTTATTGCCTTTATTTCTACTGCTACCCTATTGTCACTTCTGCTCTGACTTCCATATTTACTTCTAAGTTCATAGCAACATAGATCCTAAGGACCTCTGAGGCCTAGTGAAGTTTATAGACTTGTTATATGTTTTCACAGGCAATAAACACTAAATTCAGGCTTTATACTATTATTAATTATATTTATTGTTAATCTAACTACAATCATTACAAGCACTATTCTTTGCTACTACTCTGAATATTGTTGTTACTACATCTATTATTCTTACTACTGCTATTATTTTTATTACTGCTGTTGATACTAATACTACTGCCGCATTTAATCTCATTCTGCTACCATTAAATTATGTTACTAGAATTTTACAATCTAATACACTAGTGCATATATTCCTGATACTAATGATAGGGTCATAATATGATCACTGCTGCCACTTCTACTACTATTCTTACTAATATTAGTCGTAACTTTGATGTATAGGAGAGTTTTACATGTTTCATTATTACATTTGATCCCTGAAAGGTTTTTTTTAGAATAATGGTACAAATATTGGTGACCCCATTTTCTTTTTTTTTTGGAGGGCAATTGTGGTTAAGTGACTTGGCCAATCTCACACGGCTAGTAAGTGTGTCAAGTGTGTGAGGACAGATTTGAACTCAGGTTCTCCTGACTTCAGGGCTGGTGCACTATTCACTGTGCCACCTAGCCACCCCAAACCCCATTTTCAATATGAATAGTTAAAACATTCAGAAGGTTAATTAACTTGTACAGGGTCACATGTTTAAGAATATCTGTGATTCACAACTGCATATTCTTGATTTAGGAGGACATCCCAAGAAGGTAACTTGGACTTTTCATGGTACAGATACCCTTGACAGAAGGATTTAATAAAAGAAAAGTTTAATTTGCAGCCATCAGACTTGGGCTAGAATCTTAAACTTTCTTGCTTAATATCTGTGTAACTTGGTCAGTTCAATTAATGTAAATTCATTTCCATTTGTTCATCCATAAAATGAGATAGATATAGAAAAAGATTCAGAAAAAAAGCTAAAACTCAGGAATTCATGCAGAGTGAAGAAAGCAGAAGCAGGGGAGGCAGACAGGTAACACAAGAAAAGAGGGAAACAGAGAAAGAGTAGAGGGAGAGAAAGAGTAGAGGGAGAGAGAGGAGAGAGCGGAGAGACAGGAGAGAAGATGAGGGGAGGGGAGGTTGAGATTAAGTATGGAGACTAATTTTAATACCAGAAAACAGATGATGGTACACAGAATTCTCTTTACATTTATAAATGGTCAAAGGATATGAACAGACAGTTTTCATATATGGCACTCAAAGCTATCTGTATTCATATATAAAGTGATCTAAATCACTTTGACTTGAGAAATACAAATTAAAACAACACTGAGGTACCATCTCACATCTATTTGAGATGCTAATATAAGAAAAAAGAAAAAAAAAAGATAAATGTTAGAGGGGATGTGAGAAAGTTGAGATACTAAATACCATGCATACCCTTTGACTCAGTAATATCACTACTATGTACCCCAAAGAGATTAAAAAAAAAAGGAAAAGGGCTGATATGTACTAAACTATTTCCAGCAGGTATTTTGTTGTGTCAAAGAATTAGATGTCCATCAGTTGGAGAATGGCTAAATGAGTCATACATTATGATTGTGATAGACTATTATTATACTATAAGAAATGACCAGTAGAATGCTCTCAGAAAAACCAGGAAAGACATATATGAACTGACGCAAAGTGAAATGAGCAGAAGCAGGGAAACACAGTATGCAGCAAAAGCACATTGTAAGATCAACTATAAATAACTTAGGTATTCTCAGCAATACATTATACAAGACAATTCTGATAAACTTAATGAGAAATGCTATACATCTTCTGAGAAAGGACTGACGGTTTGAATGCAGATCAAAGCATTCCTTATAAGGTGTGTATAGATATAGATAGATATAGATATGGATAGATGTAGTTATTTCTTTTGGTTTAACTTTTGGTCTCTTTTCCTTTACAACATGATTAATATAGAATTATGTTTTACCTGACTACACATGTGTAAAATATATCAAATTACTTTCCTTCTCAATGAGGTTTGAGTGTAAGGAGGAAGAAAATTTGGAACTCAAAATTTAAAACAAAAGAATGTCAAAAGTGATTCTAAATGTAATTAGGAAAAATAAAATGCTGAATAAATATATTAAAAATTAACATATACTGAATCTTTAAGTTCTCTTTTAAGTGGAAAAGAAGACTAAAAGTAAACTCTTCTTTCATCTTTTTCTTTTAAAATCGCATAAAACAAGTAAAGCTTTCTGCAGACCTAAAAATCACTTTATATCCACTAAGTGTTATTATGGTGATTATTATTGCTTTTGAGAGACAGTGTTGTGTGGTAGTTAGAGAACCCACCTTCATAGCAGATCACTTTGGTTCCAAGTCAAGTGTTGGCACATACAGCTGTATGACCCTGAGGACGTCACAGTCTCTTAGTTCTTCAAGTTAATAGTTAAAGAGAAGTGTTGTTAGCCTTTCTGCATCATGGGCCCCATTCTACCTCTGGTGAATTTTATGAGCCCCTCTTAGATATATGCTTTTAAAAGCACAAAATAAAAAAAAATAGAACTAAAGAGGAAAGCAATTATATCAAAATATTTCCCCATCCAATTTTATGCTCTCCCGGAAACAAATCCATATTCTCTGTGGGGATCTGTTGACTCCAGATTAAAAAAGCCTCCTCTAACACTATAAATCACAGAGAAAGCAGTTACTTACATTAGTATAGTACATTTCCTTTTCATGTAATCCCTCATGCCAAAGAAATCACAAGTCCATTTCCTAGTCTGTTTACTATTATTGGGGTTGACTCTGTCCAGATGATATGGGAATCACATCCTCTTATATTCTTTGCAATTCAAAAATTATGTAATTTTATGATTGTATGAAATATCTGCCTGATATTGGTCCTTTCAGTCGTGTTCCACTGAGTACATAGTCACAGTGTCATTGTTTTCAAAGTCAAAGGAGAAAATATATATATGCAGTCATTAAAGATCTACAAATGAGATCGGGGCATAATCCTGCCCTATTGAAAGTTAATGCCTTCCAACTGTGAATGACAATAGCTATATCATTGGCCTTGGTACAGTGAGTAGGGATTTTTTATGTTCTGTAATGAATTGCCTGGGTGTGTCTATGGTCCTGATCCAGCAGACTTTGTGCTTTTGCAGAGGTGACATGGCAGTTTGATGACCTCTTTCCCTTATCTCCTAAGACCTCATAGTACCTGAGTCTGTAATATTAGGGAGTAGATGCTACAAATGAGAGGAAAACTCTATATACTAATTGAAGGAGCATATTTGCTATTGAAATTTAGTCTTTATTCATATTTTATTGCCTTTCCAAAGTTAATAGTATAATATCCATCCACAACTGTGTAAAGGGTGAATTGCTATGTAGAAGCATGGAGAGGGCTCCAAAAAACATCAATTCTTTTCCATATCCTTTGCTTTATAAATCTCAAATATTTTATATATTACAATTTTACATCACAGTATAAAATCTGCTTAGAAGTCACCAGAATAAGAAGGCTAATAGGAAGATCTCCTTCCAACTTTTGATGGATATTGAGCTAAAATTAGACTTTCTGAAACGTTTATCTATTGCTTTTATTTCCTCCCTCTTTATCCATATAAAACTTATGCAATATTCCTCCTAAATGAAAAGGTTCCCAAGTGTTTAAAGGCATTTGATTTAGCATGGCATGTATACAATGTCTATAGACTTTGACCAATCCCCTTTGTCTATGATCTGTTATTTTTCACCCATCTATTGTGCTTTTTAAAATTATTTTCCTTTTCGACAATATCTCTTCAAAATGCATTGCCCTGAAGGACACGTGATGACTAGATATGGTCTGAACAGGGCAGAATATAGTGAAATTTTCTGTTTGTATGTGTGCATATGCATGCATGCACATGTGTGTGTTTAGGTGTATTAATCAGGACTGGCTCCATGCATTCCTTTTTTGTTAATGTCAGTCTCTTGACTGATTTTGTACTTAAAGATCACTAAAGCTCTGTATCTTTCCCATGATATGTTATCCATTCACAAATGTCACACCCTACACTTCCACAATTGCTTTTCTGAACCCAAGCATATGACTTTACATTTATCTTCATTACATTTCATTTCATTTTATCTGGCTTAAGCTTTAGATAGTAGCACTATTTTATATCCTTGCTATGTAATCTTGACTGTGCTACTCTTTTGTGTCATCTATAAATTAAATGATCAAGAAAATATAAAAGTCTGTAAAATCCCATGAGAACAGATGTGAGACCTTGTTCAATTTTATGTAGGGGAGTACTATGATGCCAAAAGAACATTTGAAATTTTCCTAGGTTTAATACTCAAATAATAGCTAAATACCCTAGCCAAGGGCACATGAGGATTCCTTTATTTAGCTATCCCTTGAGAAATCACATAATATGATTTGGTTTTTTTCTACTATTTTACTATTTGATGTTATCACCACTATAAAATTGTCTTTCCTTTCAGATTCATGATCTGAATGAAACTGAACTGGATTTTTAAAAAAAATTAAATTTTTAAATAAAAAAAATGTTCTAAACATGAGACATCCCATTCTTTGTCCAGGATAAAAAGAAAGATATAGATACAAATCTATATATGTATATTTGCATATATACAAAATACACATACCTTATTGTATATAAGAAATTATAATAATATTAAAGAAATCATCAGAATAAGAGTTACAAGCAACTACATGCTTTATCTTATCTAATCAACTCTATTTTTCACATTGAAAACTGAGGCCTAGAAAGTGGAAATAGTATCCCCATGTTCATCCTGGTGGTTAGTATGAAAACTCAGATTGCAACTCACCTTATTTGAATATAGATTCTATATATATTTGTGGGATAATAATGGGACATTATAAGTCAACTTATGCCCCTGTCCGGTACCCCCAAATGATTTTATAATTGTTTAAAATGAATTTTGGGTGGTGACTCACCTATAAGAACATGATTCAAGTGTAATCTTAGTTAGCCACAGAAGTGCTATCCATTTTTGCTCAGTGAGTTACTTTTAGGAGATTTATAAATTTCTTGGGAGAAAAATAGTGAGTTTTCCACCTAGATGATCGTAAAGTCATCCCACTAGTCAATCGAGTTGGGACATGTATTATAAAAAATTGAAACAAGGAAAAATAGGCCAATATTTCATTGTCTGGTGTGATGACCTTTGTTTTTCAACCTTGGGCAAGTTTGTTGTGTGGTAGAGCCTGATAGTTCAGATTTGGACCTTTTTCATTTAAGTCACCATTATTTTAAGCACAAGAAAAGGAATGAAGCCATTTGAATGAAATTGGCTGTGCCTAATGCACTCCATATTTACAATAAAAATCCCATTCTGTTCACTTAATATGCCCAGTCTGTCACTGCATGATGCTCTTTCTGTGAGAAATATTTTGCTTTGTACTTTTCATTATTTTCTCAATAGTCTTTTAACTATTTATATTTCCTATAGTGGAATAAATATTTCAGTGCAATGAGTGATAGATTATCTTGGAGTCCAAAGGCCTGGGAACACATTATAATTCCAACAATTGCTTACGTAGGGTCTGAGTCACCCTGGAAAAGTCACTGTACATCTTTGGTCTTGTTTTCTTATACAGAAAATGGAAATAGTAATATTGGCCCTAGAGATTAAGTCTGACGTAGTGAATAGAGATTCAGCCTCAGGGGAAGGGTGAAGTAAGTTGAATCTCTGCTATATTCTGCCTATTTACCTCTGGGAAAGGCATTTCATCTCTCAAAGCCCAAGGCAACACTATGAGATTGTAAATTAACACACACACACACACACACTCACACCTACACATATACACACACAGTGGTTTTATGCAGTGATAGGGGAAGCATCCTCGTTGTGTGATAGGTGGATTTTAAAGAAGCCATCCTAATGGACTTTGAGCTCTGACATGCTGGAAAGGGTTTCAGTATGACTCCGGTAGCCATTTTTCCAGAGTTTACACTAGAAAATTGTGAAGAAGCATATCATCAATAAGCTGATGCCACCATCTATTCTTTAATTTAGTTAATCATTTACACATTTAACTTTTGCCATGACAGCTTATGAAATAAAAATTAGCATCATCAAGAAAATCAAATTTGTTTTATTTTTAATTGTAGGAAGACAGATGGGGCTTAATTTTGACCAGTATCATCCCATAAACAAAGAAGGGTATTGTAGGAAAAAATAAGGTTAAAGAAAGCTTGACAAGACTCCAATACAGCGAAGCCATTCCAAGGGCATGCAAGGATGAAAATAGAATAAGGACTAAAATAGAAAAAAAAACCAGAAACCCATGACGCTCAGTCTCCTGAAGCTCCCTTATTCTGCAGAGATGTTGGCAAGGTGATGGAAAAGGGGGAAGAAGGTGACAGTTGTAACAGATTTTACATCTTAAACAAACTTTCAATCTTAGTACTATAAATATAAGATACTTGTCCAGTGGCTAACACCAAAGTGACATTATACCAGAGGAGCAGTCATAACAATCTTGACAGTCTTGCCATTAGTAATACTAGAAGAAGAAAAAAAAGTTATTTCTAAATGGAAGGGTAGATCTCAGGTACTCCACAAGGTAATAGATAGATAGATAGATAGATAGATAGATAGATAGATAGATAGATAGATAGATAGATAGATAGATAG
>NW_027185804.1:28054080-28125141 GCF_028583685.1 Petaurus breviceps papuanus
TAGATAGATAGATAGATAGATAGATAGATAGATAGATAGATAGATAGGAATTGGAGAAGTGGCTTTTTATAATATGTTCAAATACAATAAATATTGTTTAATAGGCTATTTTATCATCATATACTTCAGTTCTAATGATAAATGTTTGCAGAAAGACCACTATGTAAATAATTACAGTTTATGTACCAATATCGGCTTCTGAGGATAAAGTGATAAAGTAATTGCAAAAAGAACTGGATAATACCCTCCGAATTAAACCAACTTACTTTCTGTTTAGTGAGTTAAATGCAGTATGGGGAAAGGAGAAGATTAGGGGGAATATATAGAGAAACATCATTCAGGATGAATAGACAAAACATGGCAAATACTTATAGATCACCCAGAAGCCACATATTCATGAATATTTTTTTATTTTTTAATAAGAGTAAAATGACATCATAAAGACAGAAATAAGTCATTTTCAGAGGCATGGGACGAGAGGATGATGCTTTTATTTTCTTTTGGTATAAGGTCAAACCACTGCCTAATTGTCTTCACTGGGGTAACATAAGAACAACTGCAATGAAGAAAATATATCAATGAGAAGCAGATCTGGCATGGAATTGAAAGTAAATATTACTGAACTATTTAAATAACAAATTGAAATAGAAAAAATATATGGGAAATGGAGAGCAGAAATGACATTGACAATGACTATAATAATTTTATCCGGATATCAAACAAATATAAGTGAATGTACATAGTAAGGAGAATAAAAGAACTCCCAAAGCACTTTAGGCTGCAAGCACCTTACTTGTTGAACTGAGAGATTGCTGCCTGATACAAGAAAGCTTGTTGATAAAATTGTAAGAAGGTTGATGGATATTTTTAAGAAGTATCATCCAGCAAAAGGGTGAAATGTTGGAGGATAAAATTAGATTAAAGAAAGCTTGACAAGATATTTAATTTAGGAAAGTCATTCCAAGGATATACAAGGATGAAAATAGAATAAGCACTAAAAATACAAAAAAAAATGTAAATGGTTTATAATAACACATTTAAAAAATTTCTAATCATACATAGTCAAATTACAACTCTTGGATGAAGCATTAATAGTATCAACATATGTTTATAGAGAAGTTTTTTTTTAAATATTAAAGAGAAAATAGGAACAGGGGAAAGCAGTGTATAGGGAGAAGGTACATGGTAGACATCATAGAATTATGAAGGCACTGAAGGACTGAGAAGTAATCTGAAAGAAGGGAGGGTGTCAAAGACATGGAAAAATATAGTCAATCTCATTAATTTTGAAAACATAAAGGCACTACTGAGAGTATACGTGAAAAATTACCAATATATATGTTCTCATCTATACAAAGTATTTGAGTCAACTTGCAATTAAGCAGAGCACACTGAATGAGGTTTTTAGTAAGGAACAATATAGCTTTCACAGATATTCATGAATATTTACACCCTTACTGTTGCAAAGTTAATTGAATCTTGTAGAGAATATAAGATACCATTGTAGTTATTATATCTTTTTTTACAAAAAGCCTGTGATTTGATAACATATCAGCTCTTTTACAACAAAATGTCTTCCACATAAATATTGAAATCATTTGACTCCTCAGAAGATATAACAGCAGAAATTATCCTATTCAATGGTCCTCTAATAATAAACATTCATCGAGGCCTAAAATAAGATGATGTATGCTCATCAGAGTAATTCTCCTCTTCTCTGTCATGATCACGATTAGCATAATCAATGCTTATTCAGCACTTAATATGTGTTAGTCACTGTGTGAAGTTCTGGGAATACAGTGACAGCCAAAAACATAAGACTTACTCCTTTCCTTTAAGGAATGAACATTCTATCTCAAGGAGACCACACATAAGCAATTATTTATGTACAAGATACATACAATGGAAACGGGAGGTAATCTTAGAGGGAAGGTACTAGCCAGGGTGTTGAGGAGTACCAGGAAAAAATAAAAACAGTTCTCAAAATTTGAACTGAATCATAAAGGAAATTATGGAATCAAAGATGTCAAGACTATGTGGGAGAGCATTTAAGGTTTGGGAAACAGCCAGTGAAAAGTCATGGATTTGAAAAAGGATATTTTGTATAAGATAAACAGCAAGAAAGCCAGTCTTACTGAATCACATAATAAACAGAAGGAAGAAAAACAATGAGATCGTAAATGAATGGAGGCATGAGGTTCTAAATAACTGATTATGAAGAAAGTAGCCATGGATGAACACATTGTCTGATTTGATTAACATATTCTCCCGATAGTAGTTTCTGTCCCCTGAGAGGGGACAGCATAAGGTGGATGAATCCTGCCTACATGTCAAGACCTTTTTATTCTGTACATACTCTTTGTCTAATACTGGGTTATAAGCTATGAACAGTAAAAATAAAATAGAACACCTTATCACACAGACTTGGGGAAGGAAATGGCGAGGCAACCTAGTATCTCTGTCAAGAAAATCCCAAATGGGGTCATAGAGAGATGAACACTACTGAAAAAACAACTTAACAACAACATCCTACAGCCTGGTGTAGCCTAGGACATAAAGGAATAAGCAATGAATTTTTCTTTGGAAAAAATATTTATTTATTTTTAGTTTACAACATTCAGTTCCACAAGCTTTCATTTTAAAGATTCTCCCTCTCTATCACCTTCCCTCTCCCCAACATGGCATGCAATCTGATATAGGCTGTACATATACATTCATATTAAACATATTTTCATATTAGTCATGTTGTAAATAATTATAACCAATGAAAGAAACCACAAGAAAGAACAAAACAAAAAAGAAAGAGAGCAAATCGTGTGCTTTGTTCTACATTTGGATTCTATAATTCTTTTTCTGAATACGGATAGCATTTCCATCATGAACCTTTTGGAATTGTCTTATAACCTTGCATTGTTGAGAAGAGCAAAGTCTGTCAAAGTTAGTTATTACACAAAGTGGCTGTAACTGTGTTCAATGTTCTCCTGGTTCTGTTCCCTTCAGTCAGCGTTAGTTCATATAAGTCTTTCCAGGTTTTTCTGAAGTCCTCCTGCTCATAATTTCTTATAGTACAATAGCATTCCATTACATTCATATACCACAACATGTGCAGCCATTCCCCAAATGATGAGCATTCCCTCAATTTCCATTTCTTGGCTACCACAAACAGAGTTGATGTAAATATTTTTGTACATCTGGGCCCTTTCCCCATTTTTATTACCTCTTTGCAATACAGCCCTAGAAGTGGGTCAAAAGGTAGGCATATTTCATAGCCCTTTGGGGATAATTCCAAATTGCTCTCCAAAATGTTTGGATCAGTTCACAACTCCACAAAAAATATAAGCAATAGGCAGAACCCACAAAATGACACAGAGAAGCTAACCTCCCGCTGAGGACAGCCCGGCAGGCCAGCAGGAATCTGCCAGCGCAGCGCTCTGGGAGCCAAGCCCAGCACCACGCCAAGGCTTTAGCCCCAGGGTGAGCCTGACCAGCCACCAGCCAGAAGGACTCCAGATCAGCAGCAGCTGTGGCCGTTTCCAGATTTATCAATACATAGATGCGAAGGACAAGGTGATAGGCCAGTGCAGTCTGGACTTTGGGACCCAGGAAGTGGGAGTGCATGGCTTTTACCCCCGGAGCAAGAAACCACTGAGACGCCAGCACAGCCAACCAGCGCCACGTGGCGGCTTCAGCTCCTGGCCTGCAGAGTGTAGGGGGACCAAGCACCAGTCTGAGGGGTCATCGCTCTTGCTTAACCTGCTTGGATCTGGATTGCAGTCTAAGGTGGAAGTCCTGGGGTGTGTGTCCAGCTTGCCAGAGCGTGTGGAGCCCTCAGAGAGGGCACCCATCTAATACCTCTGGCAGCTGAGAAAACCCCAGCATTTGGGACGAAAGCTCCCCTGTCTGGTGGCAGAGTCCTACTGTGGCAAAAAGCCCAAAAGTCAAATCATTGAGTGGCAAAATGAGCAGGCAAAGGAAACAAAGCAGACAGAAGATTCCAACATTACACTACTATTTTGGGGATAAGAAGGAACAAGGCATGGAACAGGAGGAAAACAGTGAAGTCAGAACTCCTGCACCAAAAGCTTCAAAGGAAAATACAAGCTGGTTACAGGCCATAGAGGACCTTAAGAAGCAGATAAGAGCAGTGGAGGAAAAATTGGGAAGAGAAATGAGAACAATGCAAGAAAATTATGAAATGAGAGTCAACAGCCTGACTGAAGAAAATAATACCTTAAAAAACAGACTGACTCAAATGGCAAAGGAGGCTCAAAAAGGCAATGAGGAGAAGAATGCCTTAAAAAGTCGAATTTGCCAGATGGAAAAAGAATCTCAAAAGCTCACTGAGGAGAATCATGGCTTCAGAATTAGATTGGAGCAAATGGAAGCTAATGATTTTATGAGAAATCAAGATGCTGTTAAACAGATCCAAACAAATGAAAGAATAGAAGGCGATGTGACATATCTCATGGGAAACACCACTGACCTGGAAAATAGATCCAGGAGAGATAATTTAAAAATTATTGGACTGCCTGAGAGCCATGACCAAAGTAAGAGCCTGGAAAGCATCCTCCAGGAAGTTCTCAAAGAAAACTGCCCTGATGTTTTAGAACCAGAGGGCAAAATAGAGATTGAAAGAATCCACCGATCACCTCCTGAAAAAGATCCCAAAAAGAACTCTCCTAGGAATATTATAGCCAGGTTCCGGAATTCCCAGATTAAGAAGCAGCCAGGAAGAAACAATTTGAATATTGTGGAAACACAATCAAGATAACCCAGTATCTGGCAGCTTCTACACTGAGGGATCGAAGGGCCTGGAATGTGATATTCCGGAGGTCAAGGGAGCTGGGATTAAAACCAAGAGTCACCTACCCAGCAAAACTGAGTATCATGTTTCAGGGGAAAATATGGTCATTCAGTGGAATACAGGACTTTCAAGCATTCTTGCTGAAAAAACCAGAGTTGAATAGAAAATTTGACATTCAGATACAAGAAGCAAGAGAAGCATGAGAAGGTAAACAGGAAAAGAAATCATAAGGAACTTATCAAAGTTGAACTATTTTTTTAAACAATCTGGGTTGAGTGGCTTGTTTGGGATTGCATGGCCAGTTGTTGTTTCTGGGTGTGGTGATGGGTGTCTGGGCCCGGATTTGATCCGGGTCATCCTGGCACTGGAGCCAGTGCTCTTGCTCGCTGAGCCACCGGGCCAAAGTTGAACTATTAACATTCCTACATGGAAAAACAATAATTGTAACCTATGAAACTTTTCTCAGTAGTTGAAGGGATTAGAAATATATATATATATACATATATATATATGTCTTTATATGAGGGTATGCGGGCATATGAATACATATGTGAATGTGTGTATATACGTTTACAGGTATACATAGATAGAGGGCATGGGACCAATTTAACAGGAAGGGATAATACTTACAAGGTGAAATTGAGAGGTGAGAGGAGTATAATGAGAGGAGATGGGGAGAGACAGAGTGGGGCAAACTATCTCATACAGAAGAGGCAAGGGAAAATGGTTACAATGGAGGGGAAGAATAGGAAGGCAAAAGGGAATATGTCAACCTTATTCCTATTGAATCTGGCTTGAGAAGGGAGGGAAATACACACTAAATAGGGGATCTCACCCTCCAGGAGAATAGGGGGGGAAGGGGATGTGAGGGGGGATGATGGAAGGCAGGGCAGGCTGGGGGGGAGGGAAGTTGGAAGCACCCACTTTTGAAAAGGGACAGGATCAAGGTAGAGAATAGAACAAGTGCGAGGTGGGATAGGAGGGAGGGAAATATAGTCAGTCTTTTACAATACATCTACTATGTTATTGTTTTGCATTAGCCACACATGTACATCCTATACTGAACTGCTTGTCCCCCCAGTGGGGGTGGGTGGCAGGGGGGGGGAGGGAATGAATCTGGAATTGAAAGTTTTAAAATCAAATATTCAAATACATGTGTGTGTGAGTATATAATATTATTAATACCATCTTACATGTAATTAAGAAAAAAGATATACAGGCACTGAGGCATAGAGATCCACTGGAAAAGTTGAAACAGGTATGGGAGAAAATATGGGAGAGAGCAGATTGGAGGTGGGGATATCCTGTGGGACTGCTGTTTTGGGGGGATGGGTGGGGGAAAAACGGGGAGAAAATTTGTAACTCCAAATCTGGTGAAAACAAATGATGTAAATCAGCAGTTAATAAAGCATTTAATTTTTAAAAAATCAAAAAAATATATAAGCAATGAACTTTCAAAATTGACCAGGATTTGAATCATGACTCAGTAATTTATTAGCAATATGACCATAGACACATTTGTTAGCCCGATTGGGGCTCAGCTTTTTGTTCTAAAAAAATAAAACTTGCATTACCCATCTTACAGGTTTAATATGAGAAAATCACTTTGATTAAATGGAAAGTAGTATAGAAATGTCACTGGATAATTAAAAGAAGTTTGTAGTCCTTTTGACAACTCAATATTTACAACACCCAAACATTCTGATAATCAGTAAGCTTTATCAAAGTCAAATTCTGCATGTGTTAAATACCATCAGACCTATAGCTGGAAAAAAGGCAATTCAGGGTGATCAAGTTTCGACAGAGAGCATTTTCTAAATAAGGGGGCATTTGAATTAGGTTTTTGAGGATGCTAGAATTTGGAAAGGCAGATAACTAGGGTGATGTATTTTGATTGGAGTAAATGGGAGGAGTATAAACAGCATGAATAATGAAACATAGGTGGGAATAACCATAGTGTATACAGTGGACTATAACTCTGTTTTATGTAAGAAAACAGTAATTTGTATAAAAACACACCTTAGTGCATGCAAATATCAACTTAAGTGTTTCAGATACATTCATGCACAGCTTTGTCATTCTCTGAGTACAGTTCATTATATCCTAATGTATAGGAAACGTAGTATGATATTTATTATAATAAAGTCCCAGAGTAATAAAACTCAAGAGTAGTGATAAGACTTATACCAAGCCATCTATATTAAGAGACTATCAGCATTCCCTCTTTATTAGTTTAGGAATAAATTATCTTTGTACTTAGCAGGAACAATCAATTAACTGCTGACATAAGTCTATAATTCCCAAGCTATTGGTGGAGGCTGATTCTGGTGGATCACTTGAGCTTGGGAATTCTGAGCTTCATTAAGTCTAAAGCCAAGTGTTTATTTTCACTAAGACTATCCCCAATAAGATGACGACTTGGAAATCAGGAACTACCAGACTACCTAAATAGGGATAGAATATCCCAGGCTAGGAGTGAGAACAAGTCAAAGTTGTTTACCTATCAAAATTTGGGGGCTTATGAGTGGCTGGTGAACTTTTAAACTGGGAGAGAGAGGAAGAACCAATATCTTGACATCTACCACTACCACATAACAATGATATAACAACCACAAAAGCAATAAGTGCCCAGATCTGTGCCCAGCTTCCACCTTTCCTAAATTAATTTGTCTTAAAAAGTTGAATGGAGTGTTCATTTCTTTTCTGGTCCTGGACCCATTTATGCCATCTGCACTAACTGTCAAGAATACTGACTCTAAACTATCATCCTCTGACCCCTCATTATGGTGTAACAATGACCCAGATTTTCCAAAGATTGTTCTTTTTTGTAAACAAAATAATTTATTTTTAGTTTTTAACATTCACTTCCATAAGCTTTTGAGTTTTAAATTTTCTGCACCTCTCTCCCCTTTCCCCTCCCAAGATGGCATGCAATCAGATATGGGTTCCACATATACATTCATATTTAACATATTTTCATATTAGTCATATTGTAAAGAAGAATCATAAACAATGGAAGGAACCATAGAAAGAAGAAACAAAACAAAAAATACACCAAATAGTATGTTTCAATCTGCATTCAGACTCATGGTTATTTCTCTGAATGTGGATAGCCTTTTCCCTCATGAGCCTTTTGGAGTTATCAGTCTTGCATTGCTTAGAAGAGTCAAGTCTATCAAAGTTAATCACTACACATTGCTGCTTGTACTGGGTAGAATATTCTCCTGGTTCTGTTCACTTTATTCAGCATCAGTTCATATAAGTATTCCCAGGTTTTTCTGAAGTCCACCTAATCGTCATTTCTTAAAGCACAATACTATTCCATTACATTCATGTATCATAGCTTGTTCAGCCATTCCCCAATTGATGGGTCATCCCCTCAATTTCCAATTCTTGGCCATCACAAAAAGAGATGCTTTAAATATTTTTCTATATGTGGGCCCTTTTCCCATTTTTATAAACTTTTTGGGATACAGTCTTAGAAGTGGTATTGCTGGGTCAAAGGGTATGCACATTTTTGTAGTCCTTTGGGCATAGTTCCAAATTACTCTCCAGAATGGTTGGATCAGCTCACTTCAAGTTTTCCCACATCTTCTCCAGCATTTATCATGTTCTTGTTTTACCGTGTTAGCCAATCTGATAGGTGTAATGTGGTACCTAAGAGTTGTTTTTATTTGCATTTCTCTACTCAATAATGATTAAAAGCATATTTTGTTTTCATATGACTATAAATAGCCCTACTTTCTTCCTCTGAAAACTGCCTATTCATATCCTTTGACCATTCATCAATTTGGGAATGACTTGTATTCTTATAAATTTGACTCAGTTCTCTACATATTTTAGAAATGAGGGCTTTTTCAGAGACAATGGTTTGTAAAAAAAAATCTTCCCCAGTTTTCTGCTTCCCTCCTAATCTTTGTTGCACTGACTTTGTGAAAAAAAAACCTTTTCAATTTAATGTAATCAAAATTATCCATTTTGCATTTCAAAATGTTCTCCATGTCTTGTTTGGTAAAAAATCCTTCCATTATCCATAAATCTGACAGGTAAACTCTTCCTTGTTCTCCCAATTTGCTTATAGTGTCAGCCTTTACATCTAAATCTTGTACCTGTTTTGACATATTTTGGTTTATGGTATAAGATGTTGATCTATGTCCATTTTTTGCCATACATTTTTCCAGTTTTCACAGCAGCTTTGTCAAATAACAAGTTCTTATCACAGAAGCTAGTGTCTTTGGTTTATCAGACAATACATTACTATTTTCATTGACTACTATGTCTTATGTACCTAACCTTCCACCTTCCACCACTCTATTTCCTTGCCAGGACCACGTAGTTTTGATGATTGCTGCTTTACAATACAATTTAAGATCTGATATGGATAGGCCTTCTTCCCTAGCATTTCTTTTCATTAATTCCCTTGATAATCTGGATCTTTTGTCTTTCAAATGAATTTTGTTATTATTTTGTCTAGCTCTATAAAATATTTTTGTTAGTTTGATTGTTATGGAACTGAATAAGTAAATTAATTTAGGTAGAATTGTCATTTTTATTATATTATCTCAGCCCATCTATAAGCAACTGATGATTTTCCAGTTATTTAGATCTGACTTTATTTTTGTGAAAAGTGTTTTGCAATTGGGTTCATATAGTTCCTGGTTTTGTTTTAACAGGTAGACTTCCAAATATTTTATAATGCCTCTAGTAACTTTAAATGGAATTTCTCTTTATTTCTCTTACTGTTGGGCCTTCTTAGTAATATGTAGAAATGCAGATAATTTCTGTGCTTTATTGTATAACCTGCAACTTTGCTAAAGTTGTTTATTATTTCAGGTAGTTTTTTTTTACTTGATTCTTTCAAGTAGCGTTTTTTTTTACTTGATTAATTTAAGGTAGGAGTTTTTTATTCTTTCAAGTATTTATTTTTTCTTGATTCAAGACTGCTCTAATAAAACTTTATCTATGGCAGAACTAACCAAACTGAAAAGGAATTTAATATAGACCCCATAAGGGTCTATATGTTTATAATTTTGGTGCCAGCTTTCTTTTTAAGCTTTTCAAAACCAATAAAAAGATGGAAAATCTTTTGGCCTTAGTATTCTATACAATACAATTTTCCTATCCCATCCCGATGTACTCTTGATCCAGTGACACTGGGTTCTTTCTTGTTCCTCATACAAGACACTCCATCTTTTGTCTTTGGGCATTTTCTATGGCGGTCACCCATGCGACGAATGATTTCTTTCTCTTTTCCTATCCACCTCTTGTTTTCCCTGAATTTTTTAAAGTCACTATTAAAATCCCACCTTCTACACAAAGGGTTTTCTTATCACTTTTAATCATAATGTTTTCCCTTTTGATTATTTCTTATTTGTCCTATACATGTCTTGCTCGATATTTTTGTTTGTTTGCTGTATCTTCCATTAGATTGTAAGCTCTCTGTGTGTAGGGAGTGTATTTTCCCTTTCTTTCAACTCCAGAATTTAGCACAGTAGCCAACACATAATTGACAATTTAATGCACGCTGTGGATTGACTAGCTTAGGAACATGATCACCCAAGGTGCAGAAGAATTGAGCTTTGTGTCAGAAAAAATTAGGACTGACTTTGAAGAACTGAATATCTCTAACTTGTCTTCTAAGTAGTACAGAGGAAAGCATGTTATACCTGGAGTACAGAAAACAAGAGTTCAAATTCTGTCTGACATAATTACTAAGTCTATGACTGTAGTGAAGGCATTTAACCTCTATCACCATCAGTTTTCTTATATGTAAAGCATGGAAACAATAATACTTACCTTAGAGGACTGTTGTAGGGCTCAGATATGATCGTATTTGTAAAGTGTTTTATAAATATCAATATACTGCAAAATATTAGCTATCACTTTAAAACATTGAGGTAGGAGAAATTAATATGTAGTCCTCATAAATGATATCATTACTATTACTGGAACAGAGTATAGGAGGCTGCTTTATATCTTTAGTTGACTGCTTATAATTTTTTAAACTCTTCTCAGTTAACTTCAATGGATATTTAATAGTACAAAAGAACTGCATTTGTGTTTTTGCTTTTTTCATTTGATTGGCCTTCATACGTGTCAAAGTAGAAATGACTCTTCAGGCAGAGTGGAGTAACCCTGCAATAGCCTTTGGGAAATTATGTTTATTGTTTAGAACAAATACTTCTATTTTGAGAGATCCAAGAAAAAGTTTTCACCAGATTTCATTTATATTCTTCATAATGTTGTATAATTGCTGCCATATAAGTCATCTAATTTGCATTACCATGCCAACAAGAATCTATAGCTTTGAAAATTAGGTCAGATTTGATGGTTTGATTTTACCTGCAAAGGACACATCTCAAATTTCCCATTTTTAACATAAAGGATTGAACGTCACATTTTCACAAATGGTTTATACTGTTGCCTTTCTTAAGAACGGAATACTACTCCTTTGGCATATTGTTGTTGTTACTATTATTGCTATTAATTACTCTTAATGTAATTATTTTGGGTTTTGGTGCTGCTATTAGTATTGTTACTACTACTACTACTACTACTACTACTACTACTACTACCACTACTACCACTACCACTACTGACAGTAATAAATTTTATATTTCCAGGCTATTGCTTAATTGAATTTTGACATCTCTGTAGTAAAGTAATTATTATTCCATGTCTCTATTCCTCAATACTGCATAAAATTTGTGAGAAAAATATTGCTGATTGGCTACTTTTCTTTCAAGTTATCCCTCCATAATATTTTTCTGAAGTTTACCTGAGTTACTCTGGGTAGAAAAATTGACAGCCTCTTCCACTTTGCCTCATTGTTTCATATCCTAGAGCATTTTTAATCTTTTCTTTGTTTTTTCTTAATTTGATATGATGCAAAGAGCCAGAAATATAAAATACATATGCATATGAAAGCCAAAATTGAATTCAAAGAGAATAAGAGATCTTCCAATAACAATGTAAAAGAAAAGAATTCTATGCCTGCATTTTGGCCAGATTTGCCATTGCCGCATTTTTCTTCATGTATTTCTGCTTTCTGTTTGGTGGGAGATCTTTGGATACTGTATCTTGATTAACAGATAACTTTTTTAGCTAAGTGATTTACAAGTCACATTTTGTAGAAGGCATGAATCAAAAAGTGAGGACATACTTCCCAAATTAAATAATTGTTCTACAAGAAAATAAAATAAGCAAACATACATCCACCAAAAAAAATTACATTGTTTTCAGATAGGGTTTCAAGTTTAATTATTTACTAAAAGAAACAGTAGTAAAGCTAATATTGATATGTTTACTTTTGGGGAAGTTACCAGTCTGATCAAAGGTGAATAAGAGAGATTCCTTTCCTCTTCATTTGATCCATCATATACTGATCACCACTGCCTTTCCCAATGGCATTCACAAAAGAACATAACCTCTATCGATTTAGTCTTTGGCTCCATATCCTTTGATGAACAAAGTACATTCCTAATTTTGATGAACTTATCTATGTTAAGAATACCAGAAAAAAGGGCATGGTTCTGCTAGTGCTACTACTACTACTACGACTACTATACTACTACGACTACTACTTCTTCTTTTCTTTCTCTTTCTTCTTCTTTTACTCCTCCCTCTCCTCCATATCCTTCTTCCTTCTTCTTCCATCTCTTTCCTCTTCTTCTTTTTTAACTAATAAATGGCAGGTCTCAGTGCTGCAGGCCTCCACATACATGATCATGTCAATAATAGCTCTCATTTCTACAGCAGTTAACGGTCTATAAATGTTAATTGGTTGATTTAAATTGTTATGCAAGTAAACATTTAGTCCAAACACAGTCAATATCAATATTTCCATAATAGTATGGTAAATTTAAATTCTGGTGTCTATAAGTAGTCACTCTCTTGATGTAGATTATAACCCATCCTGTTTGATTTGTCCATGTTGACCAATCACTGATAAAATCAAGAGATGAAGTGCCCCTTTTGCTTACCTCTGAAAGCACTGAAATCTTCCTCCATGGAATATGTAACAATAACATTGGGAGTTTTCAGTCCAGTAAACAACCTATTTTCTTATTATTTATCCACTGATATGTCTATCATCTACATAAATATAGGTATATATGAACTCATATCTATATACAAATACATATTTGTATATGTATATGGACATATGTGTACACTATTTGTTGTTCAATCTTTCTATAGTGTTCAAATCTACATGACCCCACAGACTTTTGTCCAGGGGAAATTCTTGGTAAAGATACTGGAGTAGGTTTCTATTTCCTTCTCCAGTGTGTTCCCATTTTACAGATGAGAAAAGGGATTAAAAGACTTGCCCAGAGTTAGATATCTAGAAAGTATCTGAGGAGAGAATTGAATTTGAATCTTCCTGACTCTGGTCCCTACGCTCCATTCATTGCACCATCTTAGCTACCCCAGAGTCAAGAAGACTTAAATTTAAATCTGACCTCAGGAACTATCTGTATTATTGTGAGAAAGTCACTTAACCTCTTCTAGCCTTCATTTTCCTCATCTGTAAAGTGGAGAAAATAATTACACCTGATGATGTTGGTGTGATGGTTAAATGAGATAAAATTTGAAAAGAGCTTTGAAAAAAATAAAATGCTATTCAAATTCTATTATTATCACCTTCATCATCATTAATATTTTACCATAATCCTTATATTAATAAAGATAAATCTAGATATGTGCATATATATAATGTACCATATAGTCATACCTTATCGGTCTCTATATCTTACATATCTATTATCTATTGATATATTGATATACAATTTCCTGGTATTGGCCAGGATTGTCCTCACTGAGCATTCTTTACAATGATTAAATTACATGTTCAACCCACATTCACATATACCCATTATATAAATGCATTTGCACAAAATTTTATAAAAATTCAAAGAATTTTTCAAAAGAAAATTCAAAGAAAAGAAGTAAAGTAGTTAAGAACAAACTTGAATATTTTTGTTTCTGTTACTTTTCCTGAAAGGAAGAAAGAAGAAAAGAAAGAAAGAAAGCAAAAAGAGAAAGAGCAAAAGAAAGTGAGAAAGAAAAAGGTAATGAAAGAGGAAAAGGAAAAAAAGAAGGGAGGGAAAGAGAAAGAAAGGAAGCAAGGAGGGAAGGGTCATTAAAACAGTGCGTGTGTGTGTGCACATGTGTATATATAGGACAAATATATATACATATATATTATATAATGTAGAAGAAAGTTCAAAAAGAAAACGACAGCTTTGAAAGTGATATATATAGAGAGAGATATTCATATACACATATACATAGATGTATATATAAATGTATTTCTGTATGTATACATGTATGTGTGTATATGTATACATATGTATATATGCACGTGTATATACATATGATTGCATATAATTTATTACATATTTTAAAGTAAACATGTTGTACACAGAAGAGATTTCCTAATTTTTTTCTCTATTCTACTTTGTACAAGGAATTTTTTTTGTTAAATCGATACAAACAAGAAAATAAAGAAAATTAGTAGATTAAAGTGCATTATCTTGAATGTCTCTTAATAATTGCTCTCATAATCTTAATGCTCAAATGTCTTCCAAAGCCTCAGTAAAATGAGGTGGATGGATTGAATACCTCAAGGGTCCTTTCTGTCTCCAAGTTCTCTTATCCTTAGTGGGTAAGGGCAGGGGAATTAATAACACCCTTCTCCCAATTGTCTATTCTATGGAGTGGGAGTAGACAAAACATGCTAGCTGTGAGAAATAACTAATGAACAAGACTTCTAATGTCTTCACAAATTAGAAATGCTGTGAATCCTTCTGACAAGAACTATACATAATCATAACCATAGATCAGCAATAAAGTCATTTAAAAGGCAAATATTAATATGTCTATTCCCAAATGGATATATCGGTTAGAATTTCATCAGCATTTTAGTAGCCACATTAATCTTGCTTTAAATCCACACATTTGTCTTTCTCAGTCTGAGGTCCTAATGCAGTGATACTCAACCTTTCTAGACTAAGGACTATGTTACAATCTTAAAAATTACTGAACACCCCAAATAGCTTTTGTTTTTGTGGAGTTTTTCTATTGATGCTTACCATATCAAAAATTAAAAACTTTTAGTATTATTATGAAAATATCTTTGTCTTTATAGATACCCTGAACATGAATCATGCCACCCCAGGCATCTTTTAAAAAATATTTTGAGAATCACTGCCCTGAAACTATAGAATAATTCTACAAATCCCTGATGCTGCCAATAAATTGTAATTGAGGATATAAATTACCAGTTTTCTGTGACTATTCCCCTCAAGGACCAGCAGTTCTGAGCAGAATTTTCATGTATCATGTCCTTAGACCCCTACAGGAATATTATCCTGGAATGAATGATAAGTATTTTTTTAAGGAAAGAAGAGACTACCGATGAGGTAGAACCTCTTACATATAGACTCATGCTTACTGCAGTATTGTGTAATTGACAGTCCTGCCTCCATAGGATGAAGAATTAGGACCAATGCAGCCCAGCTACCAACTTGTAAGAACACTTTCTTGCCTCCTTCTCATCATCATATTTATATAGATGGTTGGTTGCTTTTTGTCCTTCATGCTTGAAAAGGACCAAAATTACATCACTATGTCAGGGTAACTTATACAGAGACATATACATGTATGCTGAAGTAATGCCTATTTGTTGTTGCTGTTGTTCTGCCATGTGTAACTCTTAGTGATAGTCTGGACCATAGAACACCAATACTCTCCTTGAGTTTTCTTGGCAAAGATACAGAATGATTTGCCATTTCCTTCTCCAATGGATTAAGACAAACAAAACTTAAGTGACTTGCCCAGGGTGTAAGTTAATAAGTGTCTGAGACCAGATTTGAACTTAGGTCTTCTTGACCACAGGCCCTCAGTCATCTGACTGCCTCATATAATTCTGGGGTATATGGGGTATTCTGGAAGGACTAGCACTTCTATTACAAGGGCTTACCAAGTGCTTATTAGGGCTACTCATCCAAATTTGGTGTATACCTTTGACCTAACTCTCACCTGGGTCTCCAAGAAGCTGTAACATGAGCAGCAGTCATAGCCTCGTAAACTGTCTCGGCAGATGTGCTAAACCAAGTTGAGGGATATATACATACCTCAAAATTTTGGTTAGTTAGGAGATATTGACCCCAAACATGTGAAGATTTCCCCCAGTGAAATGAATAGAGGAGAACAATTTGTTGCAATGGCCATGAAGGTAGATGAAGTAGGCACCTTTGAGTACTTAGAGCTTGGTCAGACATCTAGGATACCAAGGTCATCCTTTGATCTTGGTCCACTGCCAGTCATCTCAACTGTTGTCTTGCTACTGTATTTCAATGCATCTGGAAGAGAATAAAGCTAATTACTCTGTAAAATTCTGCTTACTTAAATATAATCCACGCATGAGTTGAGACATCATCTGTGATATCATTGGCACTCCTCATGAAGGACAAACAACAACGAAAAATGTAAATATAAGTATACCTCTATCTATATATGATACCCTGATCTTGTGGTCTTAGCACCTGGAAGATATGTATTTGACCTGTGTTTCTGTAGTGGCAACCACACTGGTGCACTATAGAAACAAGGACCCTAGCATACCCAGGATGACTGCTGGCACAGGTTCTTTAATATTCTTTTCTAAAGGAAAGAACTCAAAAGAGGTTAACAATCTTACTTTAATCAAACATATATATATATATATATATATATATATATATATATATATATATATATCAGCTATTTAGTTTAGAGGAATAAGTCATCACCCTGAACTTCACAAAATACAAACAGAAATTATAAGCAGACAAACAATATAGACAGAGAAAATAACACAATTCAACAGACAGGGTTTCTAGCTATCTGACCGTCACATACCTACATAGTTATCAGAGAGAGAAGCATCAACATCTGGGGTTTCAAAGCTGGGGGCACAACAGCTGGCCAGAGTCTCATCTGGCCAAATCACCCAATTATCCCCATTATTGAGCCCCAAAGCAAAACCTCTATATATAGTCTTCTTCAGGGTCAGAGAACATTACAACCCTCATGACCCACTGCCTAATTGCAAAGTAACAAAATGTGGGCCTTCCTGAAAAACAAACTTCCCCTAGGCAAGCTTCTCCTGTTTGCTCCACTTCACCCTTCAGCAAACTCCTCCTACCACAGGCTCCATGTGACCACTTTCTTCCTATTAGGGGCATTAGGTATATTTTCATATCAGTGAAGGTCCTCAAATTCACTTGGGTTTATTAAGAGGTAGGGAAGATATTCAAATTCCCATTACCATTATACACATACAGGATGACTGCTAACACAGGTTCTTACATCTGCTTTACTAGGAAAGAAAACTGTTCAAGGGGTCAACAATCATTTTTAATTACATTCACTGGTTCAGGGGAAAAGTCAGCACCCTGAACTACAGAGAAAATCCAAATAAGTAAAATAGAGAAAATAAAAGCAGAGAAATAAAGACAAACAGACAGGGCTTCTAACTGTCTGAGAAATTAGCACATATCAAAAGACAGATCCAACTGTCTGATGAAAGGCAATACATACATAGTGAGCAGAAAGAGAAGAACCAGCATCTGGGTTTTCCAAAGCTGGCCCATTAAGATCTACCCAGAGTCTCATGTGGTAAAATCACAAGAACACTCTTCCAATGAGTAAGCCCCTAAAAAAATGCTAACCTCAGAATATATATATATACTTTTTAGAGTCAGAAAGCATCACAACCCTCATGACTCAGTGCCTAATTAGAAAATAACAAAAAGTGTGAATGCCTTCCTACAAACAAGCCTCTCCTAAGCAAGTTTCCCTTAATGGGCTCCACCTGAGGGCCATTAATAGGAAGGGAAGATCTTAAATCTCATTAACATTACACCTTCTGACACATATAGTCTATTTACCTTTGGTAACAGAGAAATCTTCAAATCATTAACATATTTAATAAGAACTAACAAAAAAACCTTGAGTTCATATCAACCTTGTTCTTTTGGCAACTTTCACCCCCTTTTCTTTCCCTCTCTGAACTTACTGTTAAGAATTTATTTTTAAATGGTCCACTATCTCCGTATTGTTAGGGAGCTTTAAAAATATTCACCATATGTTGATAGAAATAAGGATACCAGAAGGAAGCAGCCTAATCCAGTGGAAAGATGTGTGACCCAGTAGCTAGAAGAACTGAGTTTGATTTCTTGGTCCTTTTGGATGTTGGTTTTCTCTACCATAACATGGAGTTTGACTATGATTTCCAATATCTGTTTCAGCTCCAAATCTCTCAATCTATGATCTGTAAAATGGAGGGGTTGTGTTTGATTATCTCTAAGGTGTCTTTTACTTCCAGATCTATGATCTTTCATGTTTTCCATCCCACCTTTTGCCTACCCAAATCATTTCCCATTTGTGCATTTGTCAACTCAATTGACACATTGTGTGTGTGTGTGTATTTTCCTATACCAGAGATTATATTTCCTACTATCATTACTTTTGCACATCTGTTCTTTCAAGCATAGAATGAAATCCCTGGTCACCTCTTCCTAGGGTAATACCTTGCCTCCCTCAAAGCAAAGCTCATGTGCTTCCTTTTACATGAGAAATTTCTTTCTCACTCTAGTTATAATTTCTCTTCCTATCACAAAATAATTCCTTATGTACTTTGTACTTACCATTATCCAGGGTGTGTGCTGGAGTCAGCTCTTACTAATTCACTCAATAGAACCAGTTGCTTATTTTTCAGAGTGAGCAATTTACATTTCAGAAATTCTTGTGGCCAAACCGAATTCACCCATCTCCTGATTTGAAGCCCAACATTAAGCCCCTTTATATATTTATCTTTGTCTGAATCCTATATACTTTAATAGCTTGAAAGAGCTTAGGGCATAGACTTGGATATTGCCCAAGGTGTAGTCCTGGGGTTATGGAACAAGTTTATCTTAAGAAGAGACCACCCTGTTCTGTTCCTCCTGACCAAGCATGGTCCCCACATCCTGTTCCCAGAACATGATTGTAGCCTGTCCCCATCACCCAACATCCTCCCCCCTTTACCCAGAATATGACCCCTACTCTGTCCTCATTACCCAATGACCCTTCACCCTGTACATTCTACCCTCTTCTGGGAGGGACCTCTTTCCAGGAAAAGTTGCACCATTGTTCCCTTGTATCATTAGCCCTAAGCTATAGATCTAACCAATGGCAATTCTTGCCTTCTGTACATCATTATTTATGCTACCCCCCCCAATTGTGGTTTTAGCCTTTATAAGCACTACATGTACAATAAATCCACACCTAAATTTACCTTGAACCCAGATCTCAGGTTTCTCTTATTCTTTGCACAACATTTTTGGAGGCCCCAGAGAGATCCGGGGAGGGTCTAGGGACTTTGGTGCCCTAGACCACCCCCTTCAAGACCTGGGCTTGATGAGGATGTCAGCCTTGGCCCCTTGGCTTCCCTGACCATTCTACTCTCCAGAGGAGCCAGTGCCTGGATGGTTTCCAGAGCTCTGGAATTTGAAACCGGCCAGTATTAGCCTGCCTCTCTGACCCTAACCTGCCTTTATTTGGCGCTTAGTGGATCTGCAAAATCCTCCAGAGGTAGTTTCTGTGAGTGTTTTTTTATTTGCTCCTTCCTTTCCATGGTTTCATTTTCTGTCTATCCTTTGAATTTGTGGTTTGGAAGGGGGCAGGGACAGACACAGCAGAGTGTTGATAATTGGGCCTGCTCACTGGTGCACTGTGTTGTACTACATGGGGGTTATTATGTACATCCATAATTCTTGGGGCTCCCAGGAGCTTCCTATTCCTTAGTTACATACCAACATCCCTGAGGGATCCCAAGACATTGGGCTTCTTGTCTGTTTTGGTTTCTGGGTTGCAATTGGTGCACTATGGTGTTCATCACCAGGGCTCTATAATTCTTGGGGCTCCTGGTAGCATCCCATTTCTTGTGTACATCCTTTGCTCATTTTTTTGTTTTGTTTTGTTTTTGTTTTTGCATGGAAAGTCTTTCATACTTAATTGATTGTTCTGTGTCTTTAGGCAGAGTCTGTGTCGGTGTACACTGATAGTTTGTAGTTAAAATGGAACTTCCTCTTTCTCTTTTTGCTCCCCCTTTCACAGGCTGGTCTGGAAAAGAAAAAGAGGAAATCAGGAATAGAATATAAGCTAATATAAGCAGTTTCTTTTTGCGTTTAAAATCCAGTGATTTAAAAAGTTAAAATATTACATTAATGTACAACTCTCTCTGCATTCTAAGCTTCTGGACAGAGTTTTGAATTCTGGAAGACAAAAAAGGGAAGGAGTAGACAAGTAAGTGAAATTTATGGGAGTACAAGTTGGAACACCTAAAAACATTTGAGCAGGTCTATCGAGCACTGTCAACAGCCCTGGGTCCCTGGGCACCCTTAAGCACACACCTCTAGGCATGCAGGTGACTCTCTCTCCTTTCAAACATCTGGGTCCATAAATAGACTCTGCAACTGTGGGAAGAAGAGAAAAATCTCTGCACTTGTAAGGCCAATCTTCTATAAAAAAATTTTATTTACAATAATTTGGTAAATGCTTTGGTAAAGCAATTAATATCATAATGACATTGGATTATCATGGTATCTCTAAATTGTAGGATTCTCTTGTACTGTACAAATTGAGCAACCATTGTCATAAGTCAGAAATGATGTTACATAAAGCAGTTTCTATCTAAATATTGTTAAAACTAAAAGATGGGAGAAGTTGTGTAAAACCAGCTATGTTACTTTATCAGTTCTGCTAACCTTATCTTATAATGTTTATTTCATGTGAATTAGATTTTATTGCATTATAAAATTTACTCATTTGAAGCTGTTTTGGGGGGTTAAAATGGGTAGTAATAATACTGCTGATATTTCTTATGATAGCTGATTGCTCATTTAACTTTTCAGCTATTCTGAAAATTTAAAGTTACAGTTTTTTATAGTTATACTGATTTAAAGTTATAGTTTTCACATTATTAATGATGAAATTAATGATTCTCTGTGAAAGGTGGATTGGAAATTCATCTTGCAGAATTATTATTGAGCAAATGAGAAACCCTGAAAAATACAGGGACATGGTTTTCAAGCTTGCTTCATTTAAGGATGCATTCACGATAATTTGAAGGTTTATAGATCACCACATTCACCATCTATGTGAGATTCCAAAATGTAATTGATTGGTTGTGTGGCACCAAAGCAAACATTAGTTCTGTGTAACTTCATGTGGAATTTTAAGGTCACCAGATTGGTAATTCATTTTTTTATTTAAAATTTAAGAACATGGTAATTACTTATGATACTGTTACTGGTAAAGAGTTATATTTACACAGAATTGAATTTAAACAGAGCCAAGGATGTTTTATCCTGTCTTATTTAAAATGCCATGTGTCCCTGCTTTTTTTTCCTTCTATAGAAAGTTTCTATGATCAGAGAAAGGAGTCAGTAAAAGATATGAGGTGTTTTGTGTTAGCTTATTGGAAAATCTAATATTATTTTTCATCCAGAATTAGAACATGTGCAGAAAGTTATACAAACTGTTTAAGATCATTTTAAAAGTTTTCAACTAACATTCTTCATAAAAACTTAGTGATCATTTATACATTTTTAAAATTTCTAGTGTGTTCCCCAATTGATAAATGGTCAAAGGATATGAACAGGCAGTTTTCAGAGGAAGAAATTAAAGATATCTATAAGCATATGAAAAAATGATCTAAATCACTTTTGATTAGAGAAATGCAAATCAAAACAACTCTGAGGTACCAGTCAGATTGGCTAAGATGACAAAATAGGAAAATGACAAATGCTGGAAAGGATGTGGAAAAATTGAAACACTAATGCATTGCTGGTGGATTTGTGAACTGATCCACCCTTTCTGGAGAGCAATATGGAATTATGCCCAAAGGGCTATAAATAATGTCATACCCTTTGAACCAGCAATACCATTTCTAGGGTTGTATCCCAAAGAGATCATAGAAGTGGGCGGAAGACCCATATGTACAAAAATATTTATAGCAGCTCTTATTGTGGTGGCAAAGAATTGGAAATTAAGGGGGTGCCTATCAATTGGGGAATGGCTGAAAAAGTTGTGTTACATACTTGTAATGGAATACTATTGTGCAATAAGAAATGAGGAGTAGATAGACTTCATATTTACCTGGAGAGGCTTATACAAACTGATGCTGAGTGAGAAGAGTAGAACCAGGAGAAATTTGTACACAATTATAGACACAACGTATGTTTGATGACCAACATTGATAGACTGTACTCTTCTCGGCAATTCAGGGTTATAAGTCAAACCCAAAAGTCTCATGATGGAGAGAGATGTCTACATCCAGAGAAAGAACTAGAAAGAAATGAGTTTGAATCCAGATTCAAGCAAACTAACTGATTTTTTCCTTTTTCTTGTTTGGTTTTGTTTCCTCTTTCTCATTGTTCATTCCATCTGATACAATCCTTCATTGTAACCTGACTAACGTCTAATGTGAAAGTATTTGCAGATCTATGCCATCATGAATGGGGAGGGGAGGGAGGGAGAAAAAAATTGAAACTCAAGGAATTGTGGAACTGAATCTTGTAAACTAAAAGTAAACAAACAAATTAATAAAGACCAAAAAATTTAAAAGAAAGAAAGAACAAAAAGGTATTAATGATAAGGTAATATGTGTGGGAAATGGAGGCACAACTAAGAAGAAAGAAAGAGTTGTCTGTCTTGTTTACAGGCTTTTTGTGCCCTTTGTGTTTTGCATTTTCTATTGACTGAAATAATGTTTATCCATTTTAAATATAAAAAAAATTTTAGTATGATTTTAAGAGGTCTACTAAAACCTTCATTTGCAAGATAAATTTATTGCTAAATAAATGTAATGAGCTGTAAAGTAGAAGAGATCTTGCTCTTTTGATCTAAATTTTCAGTTATTCCCATGATCTAAGCAAAAGATAACATTTGTAACTGAATGTATATGTTAAAGATTCAGTTTCTGAAGTATCTCTTTCTTCCAGAGTGAATATAATAAGAAGATAACCAAGCTTTGTGAAACAAGAATGTATGTCTACTATTCAATTGTAAGGTTCAAGTTAGGAATCTCTGTTGTTGAAGCCAGTATAGTTATGTTAGGACAAGAATAATAACTTATGAAGTATCTTGTCAATATAGTTCGCAGAAATATAGAGGAAAGTTAAATAGTCTGAGTAATGGATTATACTAGCCCAACCTCACCCCACTTCTGGTCACTTTCCTCCTACTCTTTTTTGGCCCTTGTTTGTTTAATCTCTTTGCTAGATTTGTGTTTTTTAGGCCCAGCACCCTTTATTTGCAGCTGACATCTTGGGACGAGTTCCCAGTACCCACCACTGCCTGAGACCATAACCCATCACTCCCTGGAGCTGGCTTCAGCCACGTTTTGGCCACTGGCCACTGGCTACAGACCCAGACCCTTTAAATGTTGGGACACTATGAAACAAGACAGTTCTATGTCCTCCTTCAGCATGAAGCATTTGGGAAGCTGAGACCTTCGTCCCTTATCCCAAATGATTTTGGGTCCCATCTGTTTAATGGGGGAATGATGGGGTGCTTGGGTGCCTGTGTTTGGGTTCCTTGGGTGCCTATGCTTGAATCCCAGTTTGTAATTTTACAATTGACTGAATTAATTGTTAGGATTCCATAAGAAATTTTTTAGTTAGGAAAAATGTTTTAATGGGAGCTTAAAATACCCATAGACATAAGAAGATGGGGAAATTTGAAAAGTAATTAAAAATCTGTTAGCACAATCAGTTGTAATTCTGATGAAAGATTTAAATTTTTATAAACAAAAATTAAGATGTTCCTCAACCAATGTAAGGTTATAAGCATATTTTAAGTTGATTATTGGAAATTGTTACTTAAGATTTAATGAGAATATTAATTGGCTTTTTTTTAGTCTAATTCCAGGTATAAATATTAAGAAAAACTACCCAAACCACTGATCCATGGTTCCAGACACTGTAGGATACATGTATGATGTGCAAAGGAAGGTTTGGGGGAATGCCTGTTCAGTATGTGGTGATGTAGTATTCTCCTGACTCGATTTACCCACAAGCACGTAGCAAATTTCAAACTTGGTTCACTGCAGTTTGCAGCTTGGTATACATCTTGCCTAGAACTGAAATTCTAAAGTTAGGGAATTATAGTTTTGTCCCTATTTTTGGTGACAATTTTCAATAATCAAAAAGATTTTATAGTTTAAAAATGAATCTATTAAATTCAGTTCTTGAATAAATGCTGCCTCTTTTAAATTTAAAAAGCACAATAGAATCAAACAGACAATTTTTTCTAGATTTAAGTACTGCTGTTTTAAAAAATGGATTTAATATATTTTCTCTTATGTAATTTCAAGCTTTGAGTATTTTTAAAAGTAAAACCTAAGGTTTGAATTTTAGTTCTAGGGTTGTATAAAAGTGTGGTAAGGGTAAAACTACTGTATACCTGACTTAATGTAATCATGTCATTTTGTAACATTTTAACAGAACACCTTATTGTATTCCTTGAGCCTATCCCTGTGTGGCCAAGACATCTAAATTATTTGTCTATACTATTTAATTATATGTTATTAAGGACTGTTGTTAGGTCTGGCTGCCTGTGCCAGCTTGTACACATGAACTCTAGTCATCTAAAGATTACCCCTCTTCTGGGCCATGGGATCTGAAAAAAATGACATCAGAGGCAAACAGCTTTCCCAAAAGCCCAGACATGTACTTTACTGAAACAGCTCCTTTCCTGGAATAATTCAACCCTTCAGGAGTTACAGCCTTGCTTCCAGTGCCACCCCTCTATGATGTGACTGAATGGATTCTGAGCTTTTGTTTTTGAGCTCTATATGTGTGCTTGTTCTTTTGCTGTTTTGAATAGTGTTTGCATTTGATCTTTTTGTTTGTATTTACTCTGAACCATGGTAATGTACTACCATGGAAATTTTCTTAGTTTACTTTTTGTTCTATGTTATTCTTTCTATTGTATTTATGTGTAGCCCAGACTTTTAGTCAATGGTTTGACTCTTTCCTGAAAAGAAGTGGGGAGTGTTGTGCCCAAACCCAAAACACCCATCTCCTGATTTGAGGCCCACCATCAAGCCCCTTTATATATTTGTCTTTGTCTCTATCCTATACCCTGTAATAGCTTGAAACAGCTTAAGGCATAGTCTTTAATATTGCCCAAGACATAGTCCTGGGGTTATGGAAAAAGTTTATCTTAAGAAGAGACCACCCTGTTCTGTTCCTGCTGACCAAGCAGGGTCTCCACACCCTGTTCCCAGATCATGACTGTAGTCTGTCCCTATCATCCAACACCCTCCACCCTTTACCCAGAACATGACCTCTACCCTGTCCTCATTACCCAATGACCTTCCACCCTGTTGTGGGAGGGACCCCTTTCCAGGAAAACTTGCATCCTTATTCCCTTGTTTCATTAACCCTGAGCTATAGATCTAACCAATGGCAATTCTTGGCTTCTGTACATGATTGCTTATGCTAGACACCTCCCCCCCATTGTGGTTTTTTGTGCTTTTAGCCTTTATAAGCACTATGTATACACCAATTTGGGGCTGCCTGATTTAAGTGTATACTGCAGGCAGTTACACACTTAATCAATAAATTGACACCTAAATTTGCCTTGTACTAAGATCTCAGCTTGCTCTTATTTTCTGCACAACAAAATCTGAAAAAAAAAACAGCTATAAATTAACATGAAGATTTTGTTGTGTATTTGAAAGGAATAGTAAGTTTTGCATAATAGATTTGAAGTTTTATGTGCAGTCTTTTTTTATTATACTATATTGTGAAAACACTTACTTTATTCCATAAATTTAAAATCAAATTTAATAATTTCTTATAAATACTTGTAAAAAAATCTTGTAAAATATACAAATTATAACTTCATTTGTTATTTGTTTATTGTTTAGGCTTAAGAAAATGTTGAAAAAAATGGTGATAATGTAGATTAAACTTAAATATGCCTTGTACATGACCCATCTCCCAGCCCTACCTGGAGAAGTACTTGTAAAATATTTATCAACCCATAGCTGTGTCCATGTGGTATATCCCCAGAGAAAATCAGTTACTTAAGGATAGAGCCTGTTTTATTTTTTTCTTCTTTTGTACATAGAATCTATCTCAGGATTTTGTATATAATGTGCACTTTATATTTTATCAAGTGAATTCAGTTGATGGGGATTCATAGATCCTGTATGATTTCTAATTCTGGCTATGCCTATTACTTTCCATATTGCCACAGGAAAATTCTCTATCAAGTGACTGAATTTTAGTCCTCAAAAAGCGATGGCCTTATCCTAGGTAATACTGATGATCCCGTTGATGCAGAATATGATTAGGGTAGCTAGATGGTTCCAAGGATGTCTTTGGACACATATGGCTTGTGACCCTGGGAAGGTCATTTAATGTCTCAGTCTTCTCATCTGTACAATGGAGATAACATATATTTTCCAGGGTTGTTGTGAAGAGCAAATGAGACTCTATTTATAAAATGATTTGCATACCTTAAATTATTATGTAAATGTTAATTGTTATTACATCTGAATATTTTCTCTGTGGAGGGCTGGAATCCATAAACCACTTTCAATTTTTTTTAACCATATACATTTTACCTCCCTTATTATCCCTTTTGAAACTCACAGTATTCCTGTATGACAGGTATTACAGGTATTATTAGCTACATTTCATAGTTTAGGAAAATGAGGATGATCTGAATTGCTCATGATCACACATATAGCAAGTAGATTTTTCAGAAAACAAACCCACATATCCCTTAGCAAACAAGAACATAAAGGCTTTTGATTTGAATTCACTTCATATGAAGATCAGGTGTGATTATTAAATTTAACCCAAAGAATACAAAAAGGGCAGAAATCCCTCCCTCTTTCTCTCTCTCTGTCTCTCTGAATGTCTCTCTATCTGTCTCTGTCTCTCTCTCTTTCTCTCTCCTTCCCTTTCTCTCTCTGTATTTGAATTATTGTTGTGTTATATGGAAGAAAATTCATATATATCCTATTATCCTAACATAGTAGAAGTGGAATAATGGGTAAAATTTGCAAATTTAAACACCGCTTGACAGAGTCATCCAAAAGTAAATAACAATGCTTTATGAGGTGGGGGACCCTCTCTTTAGAAGGCTTTAAGAAAACACACTAGTTAGAGATATTGAAGAGGTGTTTTTTTTGGGGGGGGGTTGTTTTTTTTTAGGTATAAGCTGATCTAGATGTTTTTTGCAAGTTTTTCCCATATCTGAAATGACATGGCTCTGTGACCTCTTAGAAAGATATTGAAATGGTTCACCATTTCCTCTTCCAGATCATTTTACAGATGAAGAAACTAGAACAAATAAGGTTAAGTTATTTTCCCAAGGTCACAGAGTCAGTAAACATCCAACATCAGACTTGAACTCATAAAGATGAGTCTCCCTGATTCCAAGCCCAGTGTTCTATTCACTGTACCACCCAGCCTCATTAGAGGTATGACTCTTACTTTTGGCCTGGCCTCAATGGGTTTCTAATGTAATACTTATGGGATTCTAGTAGTATTGCAAGAGAGTACTTTAAACACCTCAGAAAACATCTTCCAACCTGAAATTATGTAAGTGTATTTTGTGTGTACAAATACAAGTACGTGTGTTTCTCTGTAGATAGAACGTGGGCTCTTTGAGGGTAGAGATTACTTCATTTTGTCTTTGGATACCCAGAGCCTTGTGTATAAACAATTAATTGAGTCTTTTTGATTGATTGAAAAACAATAAATATATGATTTCTGGTTGGGGCCTTAACAGCTAAGTCATATTTCATTGAGTTAGAAAAGAACACAGAGCCTTCCATATTTCTTCCCCAGGTCCTGTAACTCACTGAAATCAGGCAGACAGAATGTTCAGGTTAAGATAAACAGAGTTCCCATCCCTATAAAAGCCACATTGCAGGATCTAGAGTATTGTTTTGTTTTGTTTTGAGGGGGAAAGGCAAGGCTATTGGGGTTAAGTGACTTGCCCAAGGTCAGAAAGCTAGTTAAATGTCAAGTGTACGAGGATGGATTTGAACTCAGGTCCTCCTTACTTTAGCACCTGTGCTCTATTCACTGCACCGCAAGAAACTTATTTTTCATAAAATAACCTTATTTATGCCCACAAAAATGCATTTTTTCATGTACATTCCATGCACATAATGTAGCTTTAAAGATGCTCAAAACTAATTCAGTTATGTCATTAAAACATGTAGTAGAAAAGTGTCATTGTTGTCATTGATGCCAGATAGGTCAATATCTAGTTGGGTGCCCCTGGTTTCCACATATTAAGGAGAAGAGACCTATTATATAGCTCTCTGTTAGCTCTCTAGAGCAATTCATAAGTGATTTACACATTGGCTAGTTCTTACCCACTCAATAAAATGGAAAAGATATTTAGTGGGAATTGTTCCTACTTTGAAGCTAATATTTCTTTGAATATATGTACCAAATCAAGATTCTCAGACTTACTCTCAGATGTTGAATCAAAATTATACCTCCAGAAATTAATTTTCCTTTTATTTTATCTTGTTTTGCTTCCTTTATTTTTCCTTTTTGGGAGATTCTTGACACTTGAAAGTACAGACTAATTCAACCATGGGTCTGTGGAATCTCTCATCATGATCACTTTTAAGGGATCCTGGTTAATTACAAATGAAAGGTACTGAAAAGATCAAAATGGTTCTTTATGGAGCTGAATGTGCTGAATCTGCTAGATTGCTTGTTCTGACAAAGTCCCCATTAGACACAGGTACTCTTGGCTATGTGACATCTTTGCATTTATTTTCCCTGTTTTGAGTTGCTCAAAATATCTCTTTACCTCATAAAAGTCTAGTGACATTTCAGTTGGGGACAAATGGAGAAGGGAGGGATTAAATGCCCTTGTTCAGAGTCTTCTAGCACTTTCAATGAGGGGTTGGACCTCAATGACCAAGTGAGCTTAATGCTTTTCGCACTTACTAATCAAGTCATGCCTTACATAGGATTATTCTAGTTTCTAGATTCATCACCATGAATTATTTCTGACCTGATGAGATTTTGCTGTGGAAAATATCCATATGATTTCTTATTTGCTACTCCTCCTGGACCCTCATTTAAAAATAACAGTTTTTGTTGTTCAGCCATTTCAGTCATCTCTGGCTCTTTATGACCCAACTTGGGGTTTTCTTGTCAAAAATACTGGAATTCCTGCTCTAGTTCATTTTACAGATGAATAAATGGAAGCAAAAATATTAAGTGACTTGCTCAGGGTCACACAGCTAGTAATTGAGTCCAGATTTAGGAAGATGAGTCTTTTTGACTTCAGGTCCAGCAGTCTATCCACCTGGCTGCCCCAAATTAGTAATAACAATATCGATGACAGTAATAGAATTTATATGGCACTTTTGAGTTTTGTAAAGCATTTTTACAACTATTGTTTTCATTTTATCTTCCCAATAACCATAGGAGGTAGGTAGTATTGCTATCTCATTTTGCACATGAGGAAACTAAGGAAAACAGAGTTTTAATGACTTGTACGGAGTTATGAAGCTAAGAGGCATCTGATATCATATTAGAAACCAGGGTTCCTATGGTTCTATCCTCCTCTGCTTTATCTACTGAGCCAACTAGCTGCCTTGGTTGTACCACTATCTTGCCCCAGTCTTCTTGACTACATAGCTCCTGGAGGACAGAGGCTATATCTTAGCCAAACTTTGTAATTCTTTCAGTAATTAGAATAGTGCTTTACAAGGAGGTGGTTTAAAGTTTTAGATGACAGTGACTGTTTCACCTTTGCTTTTCTTTCCTTTGTACCTAGTCCAGTGTCTGATACAGTGTAGGTGTTAATAGTGTAGGTGTATGCCCAATTGAACTGAGTGTCTGGTTGTTGTTTGTTATACTATTACAGAAGAATATCTAATCTTACTTTCCTGAGCCTCCACAAAAGTGCTAATCAGATGTGGTTTTTTGAAAGCCATGGCCATCAAGCACTAAGTCTGGAAAATCATTGCAAAAGCCTGCGTGGGATGGTACATTGTGTCTAGCCTAGCTTCAACTGGATGTTCATTACATTCAATTAACTTCTCCATTATGATTTTTTGCTCTTTGTATTTTTTGCCATTTCCAGTGAAAGAGATTTATAAAGAAAATTGTCTTTAGTGCTTTGTGACTCTCCTGCTGGCTACCCCCACACTATCATCCACTTCTTCATGGAATAGGAGAAAAGAGGACATAGGCTAATAATAACCCCATTACTTTTAGTCCACCTAAAAACATGAATTTAAATGGGGCTACTCAACGGTCTATCGATGACTTAACCAATGTATGTACCAGTGGAGATACAAAGACCTATCCACATTGGCATTCCTGCTATCAATATAGCTGAAAGAGAAAATAAACTAGCTAAATATCTCCCAGATTTTCCTGGGATAGTGCAGATAAAGGGATTGGTAGACTGGTTTAAAACACACACACACACACACACACACACACTCACTAATTTGATAGACCATATTGCGTGGCAGAGCTGATATTGATCACAAATCTGTAGACTTCTATAAAGTAACCAGGATTTATGCCTTTATATACATAAGTGGCAAGATGACAGACTGGAAAGTATACTGTATTTGTAGACTAGATAAAATGAATTTGATTCTTGCTCCTTGTTGACTTGTTGACTCTAAGTAAGTAATTTAATTTCTTTGAGACCTGGTTTCCTCGTCTAAAAAATAGAGGTAGTTGGAGTAAATTTGATAATCTCTGAGGGCCCTTCTGGCTTTAAATCTATGATCCCATGAAAGATGAAAGGAAAAAATGAAGGATTTAAGATTCATCAAATAAAGTAGACATATTTCTTAGTCAATTGTCTACATATGAGCAGTTACATGTTATGTTCCTCAGTAAAACAAGCCATACAAATACAGGATATAATATACATTGGATTTGAAATTGGAGGAAACTTAGAGAACATATAGTTTGACATTCTTATTCTCCAGGTGACAGAAATGAGGCCCAGAAAATTATGTAACTTATACAAGATCACAGAGATAGTAAGGGCAAGCAAAACTGTTCTACCCAGGACTTTCTTTTCTTAACACACTGTTCTGAACTTTGGATTATGTAGGTTCTAACAAGGAAAGGTCACAGGCAGAACTCTGACACCAATTGGTGGCAGTGGGCAAGAATAATTTAACCCCTTTGCTATTCAAGCAAATGACCCCATGCACTCTACTCTTCTTTATAATGATGTCCTTTACATACCTTCATTTTAATCACAATATTCCTAATAATAAGAAGAAAGCAATATAACAACTTAATGATGAGATGTCTTATTGATAGTTACCAGTGGGGGCACATTTCACAATTTGATCATATTGGTGACTTGGCATACTGGACAGGATGGTGCATTTGGAGTCGATAAGATTTTAGTTCAAGCCCTCAGTAGTACTCAGTAGTTCAGTTGTTCATCCTTCATTTTTGAAGAAGACTAATGAAATCGCAGGATGATGTCTTGACTTCTGCATGAGCTCAACTTCAGGGAGGCACAATTTCACAAGGTCATCAGCCTCATTCACTCTTTCTGAGTCATGGAAGTACAGTGGCAGGACAAATGTCACGATGACTGGCAATGACTCAGGATCAGTGCATAACCTTGGCATTTTGATGTCTGACTAAACTCTAAGCTCTCCATGGCTGGGTAGAATTGCTGTTGGAACAAATTGTTTCATTACCCCATTCCACGGGGGAAAGTCTTCATTTGTTTGGGGTAGACGTCACCCCAGTTCACTAACAGGTTTGAGGCATGTTGGTTATGTTCCAACCTGGTTTAGCCTATCTGCTAAGACAGCAGGTGAGAATTGGGTTGAGAGGGATATTAAGATGCATGAGCAGTAATGAAAGGGCTCAGCATGTCCTCACCACAGAAAAGCTACTCTTCCCTGAATGCCTCATACACCCCACTCAGTAGGACTAAGACCATAAGCAAGGGACTTACCTTTTCTAAGGGCTTTTCTCATCTGAAAAATGGTGATAATGGGTGGGGGAGGCAGAATAAAAACAAGGATTTGCTTTTGCTCACCCCCAAAGTCCTCTAGATGCCTGTAAAAATGACTTTAAACTAAATTTAGAGCTACAGAACTCACAAAATGAGAGAGAGAAACACATCTCCAGCCTGATCTAGGCTGGGGGGCTGACAGGAGGGGTCTATAGCATAGGGCTGGGAGCAGAGCACAATACTGTGCCCACACAGACTGGGTCCCAGCAGGACTCAGGGGACTGAGTCAGTGGCAGCTGTGGTGATTTCCAGACTTCTCAACCCACAACTGCTTAGAACAGTGTGGAAGGTCAGTGGGAGAACTCTGTGGGTCCTGGGTGAAAGAGAAGCACATGGTCAGGCCCCAGCCCCAGTTCGGTAGAGCTCTCAGTCCACAGAGGGTGGTGGATACAGTGCCTGATACAAAACCCCAGAAGCATGGGACAGTACACCCACCCTCACTGGAAGCAGAGTCCAGCCTTGACAGGGGGTTAGAAAATGGTGTCAATAGTAACTGTATTCAGGTGAGCGTTAACAGAATCTAATATATCGAGGGTGTCCCCAAAATCTTAGTTCACTTAAAGGTTAAAATATTATGGACAGTAGCTCTTCTTGTATGATTCTTTCCCTCTAAAGAGTAGGTGATATGACTCTTCATAAATAATTTTATCAGAAACATTTCTACTTTATATGAAGGCTCTTAAGTTCTTAGCAAAATTGTACCCCTCGAATTTTCCATAAATTCTTAAAGCTTAAACCTGCACTGAGACATTTGGGAAAGTCTTTATAGTTAATCTTGCACACTTTAAATTGATATTCCAACATCAGTTATTATGATCTGGCATTCAGATAAAGAACACCAGTGCCTGGATAAATTAGCAAAACATACACCAACAACAATAATCATGCATAGCCATTGTAGCATGCTTGGCAGCTTGCTAAAAGCTTATAATTATAATCTCATTTGAGCCTTACAACAACCTTAGGAGGTAGGTACTATTATTTCCCCTATTTTACAGATTAGGAAACTGAGGCAAACAGAGTGACTTACCCAGGGTCTTATAACTAGTAAGAATTTAAGGCCATATGTAACTCAGTTCCTCCTGACTCAAAGGTCTGGCTCTATGCCACCTAGTTGCCATTTGTCAAAAATTTTCAAAGAGCTAGATATTGAACAAAAGTCTGGAGATAGAAAAAAAACAGTAAAAGAAAATATGGGCTTGATATTAAGAAGTTCAAACTCCAATGGAGGATAGAAGAAGTAAATGACTAGGTACATTAATACAAATGACTTAGAGAGCAGATGGAAGTTATCCCAGTGGGAAGGCACTAAGAGTGGGAGAGCTGAGGACAGGGACTGGGAAAGGCTTCCTACACAAGGTAAGATTTGAGCTGAATCATGAGAGTGGCCAAGGAAGTCAGGCAGAAGGCTAAGATGAGGAGTGAGAACATCTTGTCTATCTGAATGACTAAGTGAAATCTGATGGTAGTGATTGCTGTTGTTGATATCATTATCATTATTAATATCATTGTGTTTGCTATGATGCTGTGGCAGCATTTTAAATAAATATATGCCACCCCAAGAGCTCCGTAGACCTGGAACACTGCTCAGTATATTTATGGTGAGTGAGGATTGCCAGCATCAGCACCTCTGCTCACAGCTCTGTGGGTTTGCATTGAGGACTGTGCCCAGACCAAGTACAAGTCCCTCAGTCCGTGTGGGGCTGCTCTTTGGCACAGCCAGCCCCATGCCTTGCTGCACATCATGCTGTACTTAAGTAGTGTGAACGTGGCAAGGAGGAAGGATTCAGTCATGCTGGCAGAGCTGCAGAGGGAAAAATTACACAGGCCATTAGCTCCAGGATTCCAGGTGCTTGCTGATGCTGCTTTAGCCTCTTTATTTCTATGAGCATCAGCAGACTTTTTTTTAAGGTATTGCCCAATTTGGTACTTTTGCAGAAGAAAAAGGTTTTTTCTTCCTGTAAAGTCAACCACCAAATATCCTTCTGGAAAATCTGATCTCTCCAATTCGGGGGGTATCAGCAGATATTTGTAGCACTAACACATTTGTGAAGAAAATCATATCTTTCAGTAAAAGGCCATTTCTTTGACAGGAACAATTCCACATAATTGATGATGATGATGATATGGATACAAACAGTGCCCTAAGGGTTAATACTAAAGGATACTTTCCCAGCTTCCCCAAGGGGGTTTGAGACTTATTCTGTAGCCCATCCTGTAACTTGAGGGTGTCTTAATGCCCTTTCCCCTTATCTTGAAATACCATGAAACTTGTACCAAGAGAATTGCTGTCATCTCCCTTATCCTGTGTTCCCTATCCTTTCATTTCTCTTTCTCATCCTTTGTCATGGCTTTATTTTTCCTTATCTTGCAAGCAACCATCTTCCTCACTTTGTTTGTACTGATCTGGTCTCTAAATCTCCAATCCCCATTAGAAACCCTAAAATTATATCATTATCCTACAAGCTGTGTAGCTTTCTGGTATATTTCTGGCCCTTTTCCTATATTATTGCCTTTGTTTGGCTCCTTGCTAAGTCCCAGGCCCATATGCTTTTGTGTCAATAAAGCTCCCATTGGCTAAAGAGAAGGTCTAATCGAATTCTTCCAAAACCTGAACCAACTGTCCCAACTCTAACTTCAACAATGGCAGTATGGAATAATGGGAATAAAATCCCAGCCTTGGGATCAGGCTGATTTCCAGACCTATCTCTAATATCAGCTATGTGACTCTGAGCGACACATTCAACCTCCACAGGCCTCAAGTAATTTCTTAAAACCTACTTAATAAGTCATAAGTGGCTGTCCATCCACATTGGGGGGGTAATTCCCCCCAAAAATGAGTATCTCCACGCTAAAAAATTCAAAGGTCCTTCATGTATTCATGTTTGATGTGTATTATGTCAAACCTAGCCACAACTTGTCTGAGGACAGTCAAAAAAGTTTTAGCCTATTTCTTTTCATAGACTAATAGCCTACATAAAGATTCATAAGGGACCTCATAGGTCATTTGATTCTATTCCTCATTTTACGAAGGAGAAAACCGAGGTCAAGTATTCACTTTGATGTATGCATCAATTAACAATTATTAAAAACCTAATATGTTTTAGACATTATACTAACTGTAGCTGACAGAAACTTTTTGCTATCTCGGGTAAATTCAGGTATCTGATTCCATTCCTTCATTGTCTCAATGTATATATATTTTCAATGCAATGTGTATTCTCTCAATAAGGAAGTCTTCAACCTCTCTATGCTTGTTTATTCTTTTTTCTTTTATTTTTCTACTTTTTGGAGGTCAATTGGGGTTAAGTGACTTGCCCAAAGTCACATGGCTAGTAAATGTGTCATGTGTCTGAGGCTAGATTTGAACTCAGGTCCTCCTGACTCCAGGGCTGGTACCTATTCACTGTGCCACCTAGCTGCCCCAATGCTTTCCTATTCTGTGCAATTTTTATTGAAACTTTTGATTAAAGTCTCAAAAGGGAGTTAACCTAATATTTGGGTGACTACTCTCTAAATGTGTTGCTGATGCTTGTGCAGCAGCATGGACATGATCTGTCCATCCTTTGCTCTCATTATGCTGACATTTTTTAAAAATCCCCTTTTTGGAACTCAATGTAATTGATAATTCTACGTCATTTTCCCAATAACTCCTCTCCTATAACCAAACAAGGGCATGGAGATTAATCTAAATTCCAAAAGGATGTATTAGGACAATAAGCTTTAGAAAGTTCTTCAATTCCAGAAACACTTCATGCACCTTCCTAGAAGCTTTATGGCAGTAAGTATTTAAAAAGAGCTCTCCAAGTTAAAGAAAAACACAACAGAATGCAACACATTTTAAAAAGTTTAATTTTTACTATTATGTCTTTTTCTATCATTTCCTTAATCTATATAACAAAAAAAAATCCAATAAATTAAGCACTGATTTGTAGTGTTTACTGATTTCCAAGGTGTAATGATCATACTGAAAATTTAACTGGAACTCTTTTTTTAATTAATTAATTAATTTTTAGTTTCCAACATTCATTTCCACAAGATTTGGAGTTCCAAATTTTCTCCCCAATTCTCCCCTCACCCCATCCCAATATAGCACTCATTCTAATTACCCAGTTCCCCCATTCTGCCCTCTCTTTTTTCAAAACCCTTCCCTGCTTCTCATATTTCCTATCTCATCTATTTTCCTGTAGAATGAGATAGATTTCTATACCCCATTTCCTGTATATCTTTTTTTTCCCAGTTATATATAAAAATATTTTAACATTCGTTTTTAGCACTTGAGTTCCCAATTCCTTCCCTTCCTTCCTTCCCACCCATCCCTTATTGAGGAGGCAACCAATTCAATATAGTTAATATATGTGTAGTCATGTAAAACACTTCCATAATAGTCATGCTATGAAAGACTAACTATATTTTCCTACATCCTATCCTGCCTCCCCAAATTTATTCTATTTTCCCTTTTGACCCTGTCCCTCCTCAAAAATGTTTGCTGCTGATCAACGCCTCCCCCAATCTGCCCTTCCTTCTATCACCTCCTCTTCTCTTTTTCTCTTCCCTCCCTTCCCTATTTTCCCATAAGATAAGATTTATTTCCATACCCAAATGAGGGTGTATATTATCCTTTCCTTAAGCCAAATCTGAGAAGAGTAAGGTTCACTCTTCCCTCTCATCTCACCTCTCTTCCTGTCCAGTGTAAAAGCTTTTTCTTGCCATATGTATATATATATAAACTCCATCTAACTACCCTAATACTGAGAAAAGTCTCATGAGATAAAAAATATTATCTTTCTAAATAAGAATTTAAACAGTTCAATTTTAATAAGTCCCTTATGGTTTCTCTTTCCTATTTACCTTTTCATTTTTTTCTTGAGTCTTGTATTTGATAGTCAAATTTTCTATTGAGCTGTGGTCTTTTCATCAAGAATGCTTTAAAGTCCTCTATTTCACTGAATATCCTTTTACTTCCCTGAAGGATTATACTCAGTTTTGCTGGGTAGGTGACTCTTGATTTTAACTCTAGATCCTTTGACCTCCAGAATTTCATATTCTGAGCCTTCTAATCCCTTAATTTGGAAACTGTTAATTCCTGTATTACCCCGACTGTGTCTTCAAAATATTTGAATTTTTTCTTTCTGACTGTCTGTAATATTTTTTTCTTTGAACTGGTAAATCTGGAAATTGACTATCATATTCCTAAGAGGTTTTTTTTTTTGGGGGGGGGGGATCTCTTTCATGAGGTGATTGGTAGATTCTTTAAAGTTTTATTTGACCATCTTTCTAGAATATCAGGGAACTTTTCCCAGATAATTTCTTGAAAGATGCTGTCCACACTCTTTTTTTTTTTAAATCATGGCTTTCAGGAAATCAAAAAATTTTTAAATTATCTCTCCTGGATCTATTTTCCAGGTCAGTTGTTTTTACCAATAAAATACTTCATATTGTCTTCTAATTTTTTTTTCATTCATTTAGTTTTGTTTTATAATTTCTTTATTTCTTAGCTTCCATTTGCTCCAATCTAATTTTTAAGGAATTATTTTCTCCAGTAAATTTTACCTCCTTTTCCATTTTGAAAATTCTGCTTTTTAGGACATTCTTCTGCCCTTCTTGCCATTTGCTTTAGTTTATTTTTAAGGTTTTATTTTCTTAAGTATTTTGGCGGTATCCTTTAGCAAGCTATTGATTCATTTTTCATGATCTTCTTGCATCACTTTCTTTTCTCTTCCCAATTTTTCCTCCACTTCCCTTTCTTGATTTTCAGAATCCTTTTTGAGCCCTTCCATGGTCTGAGATCAATTCAGAATTTTTTCTTGGAGGCTTTGGATGCAAGAATTTTTACTTTGTTGTTTTCTTCTAGTTGTGTGTTTTGATATTCCTTGCTACCAAGTAAGATTCTATAGTCTGATTTTTTTCACTCTTTGCTCATTTTCTCAGTCAATTACTTGCCTTTTAAATTGTTTATAAAGTAAGACTCTGTTTCTAGCATGGAGGTTGTATACTCCCAACTTTCAGGGGCTTTCTTTTGCTTTTTTCAGAAATATTTCCCAGGATCTATAAATTAGTTCTTTTTTCCCTTTTTATTTATTTTTAGTTTTCAACATTCATTTCCACAAGATTTTGAGTAGCAAATTTTCTCCCCATCTTTCCCCTACCCCCACCGCAAAATAGCAAGCCAGTAGGCTGAGTACCCTTCTTCCCCATAACCCCTCTAACTTTCTAGTGGAGCAAGATGGATTTCTATACCCCAGTGCCTGTATATCTTATTTCCCAGTTGCATGTAAAAAAACAAAAATTAAACATTTGTTTTGAAAACTTTGATATCCAGACTCTTTTCCTTCTTCCCTCCTTACCCACCCCCACTGGGAAGATAAACAATTCAATACAGGTTGTACATGTGTAGTTACACAAAACATTTCTATACTAGATATATTGTGAAAGACTTACTATATTTCCCTCCATCCTATCCCTCCCCTTCTTATTCTATTTTCAACTTTGACCCTGTCCCTTTTCAAAAGTGTATGCTTCTAACTACCCTTCCCCCAAATCTACCCTCCCTTATATCATCTCCCCTTTTATTGCCTTCCCCCCTTCTTTCTTGTAGCATAAGATACCCAATTGAATATGTATGTTATTCCCTCCTTAAGCCAAATTCAATGAGAGTAAGGGTGACCTGTTCCCTTTCTCCTTCGTATTCTTCCCCTCCATTGTAACAGTTTTCTCTTGACTCTTTTATATGAGATAATTTACCCTATTCTATTTTTCTCTGTATCCTCTCATTACATACCTCTGTCACCTCTTAATTTTATTTTTTAGATATCATCCCTTCCTATTCAACTAAATTCTCAGTTCTTTAAAGGAGGTATGATCAAATGAGAGGTGCTTACCCCTCTCCTGGCCTGTACTAGGGTCTGTGAGTGACCACAAGCACTCTTTTCTGCCATGGAACTGTGAGGAGGATTCCCTCTCTACCACAGGCAGAAGCTCTGCCATGTCAGTACTCCACCTTTCCCCAGGACTGCCACCCCAGCCTGTGACCCAGATTCAAGCATGGGCAAAGAAAGAGAATCCTGCCACAGCTCCAGCAAAGAGATGCTTGGAATCAACCTGTGATCAAGTGCTCACTCCCACCACCCTCTGTGTGGTGAGGGCTCTGTAAGCAGTGGCTGCTATCCCTGTGAGCCTACGACTGGGCCATTATCTTCCCTTACCCAGCTACATCGGCCCTTTCCCACTGGCCTTCTATGTTGTCTTTGGCATTTGTGAGTTGGGAAGTCTGGAAATCACCACAGTTGCCAGTGATTTAGTTCCCTGAGGCCTGCTCCAGGTTTGCTGGGGCCTGGTCTGTGCTGGCACATTTTGTACTGAACTATGCTCCTCTCAGACCAATGTACTAGATCTTTTCTGTTAGCTTTCCAAGTTGTCTTGGCCTGGAAATAAGATTCACTATGTTTTCTCATGGTCTAGAATTTGTTTAGTCTTTTATACAGGTATTTGGAGAGGTTTGGGGGAGAGCTCAAGCAAATCCCTGCTTTTACTCTGTCATCTGGGTTCTGCTCCCTCAACAGTTAGCTCTCTTGGGCCAGTGAGAGCTAGCTCCCCACAACCTTAACTCCTAGCGATAGGCCACATAGTCCTTTCATTTGTTTCTTTGTTTTGCCTAGTAACACATACGGAAGGCTAGGAGATTAGCTATTTGGTGTTGAATGCTTTGAAGCTTGGGAATTTAATAATTGTCAGGCAACCCAGTCTCTTTCATTTACCTATGAAATCAACAGAGTGCTCGATATGTTATGATTAACATGGGAAAATTTCTAACATATCCCTTTTCCATGGGAATACTAATAGCCAAGATTTATATAACACCTACTATGTTCCCTTTACTGTTCTAAGTGTTTTATAAATATCATCTCATTTGAGCCTCCTAAAAATCCTGAGAGATAGATAGGTACTCTCATAATCTCTATTGTATTATTAAAAAAGATAAAAGAAAACTAGGCAAAAGTTCTGACTTATCCAAGTTCAGAGAATTAATAATGTCCGAGTTTAAATGTAAACTGAGGTTTTGTCTTCTTTCCCTAACACAAGGCATTTAATTAATATCTATGAAGAACTGTGAACATCTTTTCTTGTTCTTGTTCAGTTCTTGTATGAAGAACCTGGGGAGGCATGCTGCCCAATAAGTCAGGAGGCTTGAGACTTAATGAATGAATCCTTGCTCCATGCCTAAGTAGCTACTTCATATTGGCCAAGTCACTTTACTCGATGGGAGTTAATTCTTTCATCAATATATAAGGAGCTTTGGTGCACCCACTAGACCCCACCAAGATGGTGTCACCCATGTGAAAAACACTAAAGGGACTCCTTTCAAGAGACTAAAAGACTGAGTCATCTGTAGATATTAGTTGCTGGCCTACCACATGGTTGCAAAAGTATCTTCCCCTTCTCCCCCGCTATTGGCACAAAGGTAGCATAGTCAGCATCTGTTAAAATGCTCTGACTCAGTCTGAGTTCAGTAAAAACTGCTGCTTCTGCCACTGCTGCTGACTCTTACTAGATGGATGACTTTGGGCAAGCAATTAATTCTTTCAAAATCTTAATTGCATCATTGGTAAAATGGGATAAATAATACTTTTGTTGCCAGCTTAATACAGTTATTTCAAGGATAGTATTATTTGAACTATAACACTTTATATAATTATAAGGTAATTTTAGCTCATTTGATCCTCAAAATAACATAAGTTTTATAGATGAGGAAACTGAGGCCTAGGGAGAACTTGACCAAAGTAAAATAGTCGGTAAAGGGTTAAAAAAAAGAAAAAAAGTTCCTAAATGGTAATGGTAAAGTAGACAAAGAGGACGATGAGGGCAATTTGGGCAAAATATATAGTATCGTTTCACAAGGTCAATGTTATCCTAAAATTTACAGTCAAAGGACCCTAAAGCACTAAGAGTTTAATTCAATTATTTAACAATTATCAATTGAATTACTTGCATCAGAATTCATGTCAAGTCTGAATACTAAGCATTTGGTTTCTCCCTGTATTTTTTTTCACAAGTGAGAAATATGACAACTTCCCAGAGAGAATGAAAGTGAGGGGAAAATAATATTGCAATTTGCCTGGAATATAAACTATGTTAAAGGAAATCATATGAAATAAGTTTGGAAATATCTATTGGTAACAGACTGCAAAGAGATGCGAACCTCAGAAAAAGGACTTTATATTTATTTAAGTAATTAATGGGAATCACAGAATTTTGAACAAATCAAAGTATGAGCATAGGGAAGAATTTGGAAGATTATTCATTATTATTTTCTTGAAATGATGGGATATAAATGAAAGATAGAAACGATTGAATTTTGAAAGGCAATTTAGAAGGCTAGCAGATTAATCCAAGCTGGAGATGATGGGGAGCTGAGTTACTTTGGTGTTACTGATCGTAGAAATGTGGCAAGTAATGAGGTAATTGAATGGGAGGGCATAGTAAGAAGCTGGGTTAAGGGAAAGAGTAAAGTCTAAGATGACTCATTACAAAAATATGTAACTAAGGAGATGATATCATCAATAGAAATAAATAAGTCAGGTGGGAAGGGAAAGGATTTTTTTTAAGGAGAGGGGAGCTCAATTTTATATGTGTTGAGTTAGAAGTGCCAAAAGAACTTTTAATTGGAGTTTCCAATCAAAACCAGAAAGAGGCAAGTTAAATTTCATGCCAAAGTAGCCAAATTCACTTTAGGATTTAGAAAGAATAATTAGTTAAAATAATAAGCCAGGATATCACATATATTCTTAACAATGTTCCTCAATGAGACATGATTGTAAATAATTTTCGCACCTTCAACTAATTTTTTTCAACATAGCTCCTTATATTACTGCCACATCATTTATTACAAAGTTGATTTGAGAGATTTATTGATGATGCTTTCAATGTCACATTTTTGCTATGAGACTGAAGTATTGAAAATCACTAGTTAAGAGTTGTGTATATAGCAGGCATTGGAAGATGTGAACTCTAGCTAGAAAAGGTCAAGACTTGAAATAGACTTCAAGCAGGGGATCCACAAAGATAAGGTTTACACAAAATTTACTGGTAAATAAAGAGCTACTGATTCTTTTTTCTAACCATGTAATATACAGGTTATGTCTTCCCAGTTTCAGAGAGACTAGAAGTAAACACAATTATGGAGGCCCATTTATTTCTTCACGTTTTCCATATCCTTGTAGATTAGAATAGGGAAAGGTAAGCAATGTTTGATGTCATTGGTTTTGAGACTCCCAAGGAAGAAATTCCCTCTGTCAGGGTGAAATATTACCTCCTCTGAAACTTAGTCTAGAAAATTTCCTTAAATACTAAGAGTTTAAGTGGCCTGGTATCACACAGTCAATATGTGTCAGACTTGGGACTTAAACCTGGCCTTTCTTATTCCAAATAATTCTTTATCTAAAATACTGCACTGTCTCTCTATAGATTAGAATAATAACTGATATGTATATAACACTTTTAAGTTTGGAACATATTTCATATGCCTAACCTACTTCAGTACTCACAGTAATCTTATGATAGTTGAATATAGATAGATCAATCAATAGATAGATATAGATATCTATCACATTTATAGGTTTATATATAGTTACATTTCTACATAACCTATCGATACATATATGAATATAGATATAGATAATTAGATTATAGATATAGATAATTAGATGGATAGCTCTACAATTATGACTATTTTACATATGGGTAATCTGAGTTCCAGAGAGGTAAAATGTCTTACTCATAGTCATATACCTCATATATGGTTTTATATATATATATATATATATCCATTGTTTGCTCCATAGTCAACATTCTCTACACTATGCCAAAATCCTGGTTTTACTTACAGTTGCAAAATCTAGAGACCTTTGCTTATGTTTAATAGACCAGTATATGTTATACTTCACAGAACACAGAAAGCAAATGTTTAATAACTGTCTTTCTATACACAGTTGAATTTAGAACAATCTGGCTCCTAGCTATCTGAATCTACCACGTTATCTGTAAGATAAAAGGACAAATACTGTTCTTTAGTCTTTTCAGGAACCTGAGGAGTGACTGGGATAAGTTGCATAATCTAGTTCCATCTATAATGTTTTAAAATATTTGTCTCTGACTTCTTAATGGTGGATATAATGAGATTGTAGATCATTGCCAAAGAAAAATTTTTTTAAGAAAAGGGACATTAAAATGTTAGTCAAGTAATATGGAAATGTTTTACATAATTTCTCATGTATAACCTATATCTGATTGCTTACCATCTCAGTGAAAGAGGTGGGGAGAAGGGATAGAATTTGGAACTCAAAACTTTAAATAAATATGTTAATTTTTAAATGAGAAAAGATGTATGCAAATAAAGATATTAGGGACTATATGCTCATGAAAAATTATTGTACCAAGAGGAAGGCATAAAAGATGGATGGTCTGAGTGTAATCTAAAAAGTTGATTGAGATTAGATAGAAAAAAAAAGACAGATGAATAGAGAGATGAGAAACATAGAGGTAGAATTATAAGACAGTAATAGAGATATAAATATAGATGTATATGCATATGCATAATATATATGTATATGTATAGATATATGCATAGATACTCATATATATACATACACACATAAATAAATAAAAATATAAATAAGCCAAACATTGAATGAATCAAAGTATAAATAAATGTAGACTGATCAATGAAGGAAAAAAAAAGGAAGGCCTAAAGTTCATTGGTTGGAAATTCTAGAGAAGATTGTAATGGCAAGCACCCCAGCATCCCCAGGGTGGCTGCCAAGACAGGTTCTTAGATCTGCTTTGCTAAAGTAACCCAACTCAAAATGGGTTAACAAGCTTACTTTAATCGATCAAATATATATCGTTTACCTAGTTCAGGGGGAAAAGGTCAGCACCTCGGAACTTCAAAATATACAGAGTTACAAGCATAAGTTAGAAGAACATTTCAACAGACAGGCTTCCAAAATGTCCAACCATTATATACATCCATATCTAATTCCAGTTACCAGAGAGGGAAGCATCAACATGTGGGTTTTTCAATGCTGGGGGGCTCTCAGCAATGGCTGCCCAAAGTCTCATCTGGTCAAATCACACAACACTTCTCAAAGTGAGCCCCAAAGCAAAGCCGCAAATCAGGGCTTATATACCCTTCTCCTGGCTCAGAGAATGTAAAAACCTTCTTGACCCACTGCCCAATCACAAAGTATCTCCTGAGAAACAAGCCTCCCACCACAGGCTCCAGTTGTACTTAAGCCTAGGGGCGGAGAAGATCTTAAAAATTTACATTCCCATTACAAAGAGTTATGAGAATAATTGGCACAGGCTGTGAATGAGTAATCATATAATAATAATACATACTTAATATGTATTTATTTCTTTAGCTTGATAAAGCACTTCAAGTATATTATGTCCTTAGATTCCCTCTATTATGTTGTGATTAGATGATATTATTATCCCCATTCAGCCTGTGTTGAAAGATGAGTCTCTGTGAGGTTAAGAGACTTGATCATGTTGATGGAGCTAATAAATGCCTCATGCAGAATTTGAGCTCAGGTCTTCCTGATTCCATAGTGAGTTCACTACCCACCTTTTACCATATAACTGCTTCAAGAATCAATAAAGGATGTCAGTATGTCAATAAGACACCAGATTCATAGAGAAAAAAAAAATATTTCTGATCTCAGGGCATACATCCCCACATTTGAACTACCATGATACATTTCAATTCTCTTTTTCCACTTTCAAATTTTATCTAAAGTAGATAGATGGTGCGTTAAGCAGAATTCTACAACTGGATAGCTGATATTGTTGGATGATTTTGGGATTTAAATGTCAGAATTTCAGTTTCCTCACCTCATCAAATGCATAATAGATTGAATTCTAGAATGTTTGGGGGTTCAAATGAGATAAAAACTACTTTATAAAATTGTAGGTACAAAATAAAGTCAATTGTTATTGTTAAGTTGAAATTTGAGTATGGATGTGCAAATCTTACCTCTCATGCTCAAACATAATGCCCTTGAAAAATGCCTGCTATAGCTTTTTATCCTTTAAAACATTATAGATATTTTATAACATCTTTTATCACATCCCACATGGTTTTATACCATACATTAAAATATTATAGCTGTATGGAATACCTCTTCATACCCTCAATCAGGAAAAGTATGCTAACTTACTTATACATTGGAGATGTCCAATGAATGTTTTGAATAAACAGATGTATCGATATAGATAGAATCTAATAAAGAATCATAGACTTAATATCAGAGTAAACTTCAAATTCAATGACTTTAGTGCTCTCATATTACTATATAGATAAAAGAAACAGATGCAGAAATGTGAATTACTTAACAGAGATAATAGGGTACAGAGATGCGAATTAAATGCATCTCTTGTCTCCAGAACCAATTTTCCTTCCATTGTACCACAATTCCTCCCAATATTTATTTTCCAATGTTCATTTTCATGTCATCCATCAACATATCACCAAAAGTTACATTAATGGTGTGATTTGCTTTTGTTTTGCTTTATGTTGTGTTTCTTCTGCGTATAGGAGGCAGCTAGGCTGCATAGTAGATAGAGTACTGGGTCTTAAATCCTATCTAGCCCCAGGTTATATGACAATGGGCAAATCAGTTAACTTTTCTTTGCCTCCTCTTTCTCATTTGTAAAATGGGGACAATGATAGGACCTACATCCCATGGTTGTTGTGAAGATCAAATGGGATAATAATAGCAATGTTCTTAGTACTGTGCCTAGTTCGTAGTAGGAGCTATATTCATGTTATTGTGTATTATTTTATTATAAGATTATAGATAATTATTGATAGAGTATAGACAATTATTAGATTATAGATAATTATTTGTAGATTATATATAATTATTAGATTATAGATAATTCCTTGTGTGAACCCCCCAAAATGGACACAGATTGGAAACTCACTTAATAGTTTTAGAGAGATGTAGGGGAAACTGATCACTGAGGGATTCAATGATTTGATAGCCAGAATGTGACTCAGGACTTTGAATCTGTCTTTTTGAAACTAAGGTCAGTCTTCTCTCTACCTTGCTCTCTTTTCCTATTGTCAGATCCATTTTGACTTTTATCTAAGATTTGGCTTCTGTAAAACTCAACCAGATTCTGCCCACTATGCTCAAACTATTTTTGACATTCTTAAGAAATAATTAAAGTCACTAATTCTCTATATGTCACATGATGTTTTGGTTATGATATGTGAAATAATGCCAGGAGGAATAATTCTAGCCACATAAAAAGAGGTGCCATATGCTGCTTCCATCTATCTGTGGGTTGTTCTGACTGGTAAATAACAGGAGAAAGAATGAATATCAAAATAGATTCTGACAACTTGATCAAAGATAGAAAAAATGAGCCATGAACAACAGGTTTAATTAGGTTCTTTAGAATCTGGGTTGCTTTCAGACATGGGAATACCCATCACCAAGCTCTCATTCAGAAAGACTATGGTTTTCTCTTGATAAAGAGCACCATGGATGTGTAGCATTTGTACAAATCATGTCACACACATTGTGAGAGTTCAGGGTTTCACATCATGCTAACAATCAGCATGTTACCATCTGAAAAAGTGTTAACGATCTCTTATCGTTAATAACTTGATAAATGCTGGTAAATCCCATGTCTCATTTCCTGGAGTTTGCACTCATGTAACAAAATGGACTGTAGGTTGAGGAGCCTTATGTACGCAGCTATTAAGATGTTTCTCTGACTGCTTAAGCCCGTGTTGAAACTTTCCCTCAAATAATGCAGCAGAAAGAAAAGTTTCATCCAATGATATAAAAGCTGTATCTCAAGCTTTTTGGGGAAAGGGAAGAGACTTCAGTGAGAGAATTGGGAACATCTGGTGCAGATATAAGATAAGCACACCTTTCTTCTGCAAAAAAGTCAGTGCAGAGCTCAGAATGAAATGTCCCATGTCATAAGAACTTAAGGGCTTGATGCTAAGTAAAGATACATAAAGTAATATTTAAAAATCTTACTCTTAGTAACTAAGAATGAGCTGAAGCAAATGGTGAATGGCCAGAGCCATGAAAATGTATTCTATCTATACATGGGTAGAGAAAAATATTAAGCTGACAACATTCAGGTAGAAACAAGGAAGAGACTCCATTGTTTAATTTAAGAGGATCAATTGTTGGTTGATGTATAAATAGTGTTATAAGTAACTCAGGTATTTACATTTGAGGGAACTTGCAGAGTCCATGCCTTAGTTTCCTCATCTAAAAAAAAATGAAGGGTCAGACTAAATGACCTTTAAAGACCTTTCTAGATCCAAATCCCTTTAGAGATTAGGGATTATCAAAGGAGATAATATTTTAAATATTTTTAAAAGCACCTTGCACAGTGCCTGAAAGATAGTAGGAGCTATATAAATTATCATTTCTTCCAATTTCCCTTTTTCATGCATGCATGTAAATGTTCATATCTGTATATTCATACGTACATATTCGTATGGTTATTTGTTGATTCCTTCACCCATTAGTTCATTAAGCAGTCCTTGAAAAAGTCTCAACATTATGGTCAGAGCTATCCTAATGAGCCACCACTGTGGCAATGTAATTCTAGTTGCTTTTGATGAAGGGGAAGAAGGGTAAAGGCATGGAAGAAGTAATAAAGGTCCCTCTAGCATTTGCCCTGAAGCCTCAATTCCTTTTTTTTTTTTGCTTTTTGGAGGGTAATCAGGGTTAAGTGACTTGCCCAAGGCCACATAGCTAGTTTCTGTGTTAAGCTTCAGGTCTTCCTGACTCCAGGGCTGGTGCTCTATTCACTGTAACACCTAGTCGCCCCCTCAATTCCTTTTAAGTGATGGAAAATTATTACATTATGCAGGAAATTATTACTTGAGGGGGGGTGGAATACCAAAGACCGTTTATAGTATTTCTAGTATCCTAGAACCTTTTGCTAAAAGTGCCTTAGAGTCAATAATATTTTAAGGACACCTGATTGTGGTTTCTTTCATATACCATAGTTTTCCTTCTAAGATTTCATGTTTTTCTAATTTCATCTGGTAGGTATCTTGAGTCACAACAGGATATGGAGATCTGTCTCTCAGTCCTGACTGACACTCGTTAGCATTCTGATCCTTTATTTTTTCATCTATAAAATAGAGCATATTATACTTTCGTTTCCTGCCTCAATAAAAAAATAAGCCTTTATTGGCCAAGTACTATGTTCCAAGAAATGTGTTTGATACTAAGGATACAAAGCTGAAAATGAAACTGTTTCTGCCCTTGAGAAGTTTCTGTTCTATCTCATAGGAGTGTTGAGGGGAATGGTCTCTGTAAACCTTACAATTTTATAAAAATGTGGAGTATTATTGCTAGGCAGACCTGTGAGAAATCTCTGAATCTCCATGTATAGCTCCTTAGGGAGGGGTGGGAGGGACAATGATTTGGGGTTTGTTCTGTTTTTGTTATTGTTTTCACTTTTATTGGTATACCCAGATCTTATTTGAATCTTAGCACCCTGCTTCCTACATAACAGGTACAAACAAATATTTGGTGACTGACTGATCTAAATTACTTTTGCCCAAGAAAACTCTCCAGCTTATTAGAAACAATGGCTCTCTAGACAATTCAGAATCCATTTCCATTCAACCTTTCTTGCTACTTCTTTAGGGTACTTGGACCAAAGAAAAATTTCCTCTATGTTCCCCTTAATGAAAGAGATAATTGATAAAGATATAAGATACAGCAGAAGGAAGCAGGGCACAGGAGACAGTCAATCTCAGAGGCAGTAATCAATCAATCTATCAATAAGAATTTGTTAAAGGTCAGACACAAGGCATTTACTATTGGAGGCAATGGGTTTACAAGCACGAAAATGAAAGAGTCTGTGCCCTCCAGGGTAACATTCTATAGGGACATGGAAAATGAATGCAATTGAGTGTGTTTAAAATATACGACTGTATAATCATAAATGGAAAAGTTAGCAAGACCATAAAGGCCATTAATCCCACACTCTCACTTTATGAAAGAAGAAACTGAGACCAGGTTGTTGAAGTGACTTGCCCAAAAACACGGGCAATAAGAGGCTGAGTTCATCTATTTTAACAACATCAAGAAAAAAATATTCAAGAAAAAATGGTTCTAAAAAGTTACTGATTTGTTTGTGTATTTGTGTGCGTGTGTGTATGTACTATGCATGGATATGTGTGTGGATGTATGAGACCACTATCCTTTAAACAAACTAGCAAAATTAATTTTTTTTTTCATTTTTGTCCTTAAACTTTCAAATATCTTGTTTGGTTTCTTAATTCATTTCTTTTGGAGAGTGAATTACAAAGAGTACAGAGGGACAATTTTGACAAAAAAATTAATTTCCCATCATTCTCCTGGGATTCAGTGAGTTTAGTTCCCTTTCAAGAGGGTATTGTGTGTGGTCATAGAGATGTCAATGTGTCATTCAGTGCTCACTCCATCTAGTTACCTTGCTTTGGGATACCAGATCTCAACCTCTTGCTTCATTCCCATTCCCTTGTAACAACTTTATATTCAAGACTCCCCAATATTTATTATAGTCATATATTTCCATTTTTCCATTTACTTATCCTCCAAAAATTCTTTTTTTAATTAATTAATTTATTTATTCCTTTATTAGTTTACAACATTCAGTTCCACAAGCTTTTGAGTTTAAAATTTTTTTCACCTCCATCCCTCTCCCCCTCCCCAAGACAGAATGCAATCTGATATAGACTCTGCATATATATTCAGGTTAACCATATTTTCACATTAGTCATATTGTAAAGAATTATAACCAATGGAATGAACCATGAAAAAGAAGAAACAAAACAAAACAGAGGGAGAGAAAATTGTATGCTTCAATCTGCATTCAGAATCTATAATTCTTCCTCTGGATGTGGATGACATTTACTATCCTGAACCTTTTGGAGTTGTCTTAGAATCTTGCATTGCTGAGAAGAGGCAAGTCCATTAAAGTTAGTCATCACGCAGTTTTTGTCTCAGTTTCCTCATATGTAAAATGAACTGGAGAAAGAAAGGAAAAACCATCCCAGTATCTCTGTCCAGAAAACTCCAAATGTGGCCACAGAGAATCAAACATGCTTGAAAACAAGTAAATAACAATAACAGATAATGATGCTTAACATATGTATGCATGTTTATGTATATGTATATGTGCACACACAGATGCATGATATACACATTTCCATGTGATCATCCATATGTGGATGTATATATGTCGACATAATATGCATACATATATTTCTAGTCTTACTCTGTTACTGCCTTGTATGATTTATTCATCCAGTCAATCAAATAACCTGTCAATAAGATTTTTCTTCAGCACCTCCTGGGTGAAGTACATTTTGTTAAGCTCCCTAAGGACAAAACATAAAGCAAAACAGATAAAATCAAAGGATAAAAATGAAGCACTCCACCACACATCTTTACTGACAAACACTTTAATGCTTTGAAGATAGTCATGTTCAAAACTTTCAAACCCTATAGAATTGCAAAAAAAAATATTAGTTTTAAAAAGATTGGAAAGCAGTTGTGGATTTTTTAAAGACATGTGTCATTCCACAAATATTACCCAGGTTGCTCTCTGCCTTCTGTTCATTTTCCTTTCTGGTCCAAAGTCATTGTTCCTCTCCAGTGCCTGTCCAACCCACATGTATTGATGGATCAACACAATGGGCTTTCCATAGAACTCATGTTATACTCTCTGCAGTAGATACACACACATGCAAATATGCACATAAATATACATAGACATGTATATGCACACGTGTATGCACACATATATACATATATGTAGTCCATTCATTCACTTCTTCCTCCTTCTCCTCCTTCCTTTCTTTCTTTCCTTCTTTTCTTCCTGGAGAGCAGGGATTCAAGGTAAAAGAAGACAAAAATTGCTGTTATGCTTGTATAGAGTATGCATAACTGAATGTATACTCACATATACATAGAAACCCCCCTCAACACCCTCACCACCCCCACAATCACAAAAATGAAGTTAGGTACTGTGCCACTTCTCAGGGAAGGTAACAGATTAATCTACAATGGGATGGTTCATGCTGACACATTTCAGTCATAAGATTTTGACTCTCTTTGTGTCATGTAACCCTGTGAAAGACTTTTGAAAACCATGGAGGCTTAACAGAATTTTTTTTAATTTATAAAGCAAAATACATAGGTTTACGAAGAAAACCAATAATGTTAAAACTGAGTTATAAACCATTTTTAAAAACGCACATATACATACATACATATATACATACAAACATCATATATGTGTATATATGTATGTGTTTATGAAGAAAAATAAAATACTGAAATCCATGTATCAAAATATAAAATTAAAACAAAACAAATTGCCTGAACCTGAGATAAAGAAACCCTGATTCAAAAGATATGCACCCTTTCTTGTTTAAATATATTGAATTATCTTCCTAAACACCCAGTTTCCTCTCCTTCTACCTGCTCTGCATGTATCAAACACACACACACACGCACACATTTGCATGTTGTCTCTACCATCACAATGTGTTATGAGGGGTTTATTTTTTCTATCCCTAGTATTCAACATAGTGCCTTGTATGTAGCAAATATTTAATAAATATGTGTTGACTGATGTGTTCGTTGATTCATTGAGTGACCAGGGAAGACCAAGTCTGCTGTATGTGGCTCAAATCAATTAATTAAAAACCATTTATTAAGCCCCTACCACATGCTACTTTGGCCATTGAAAATATAAAGAAAAACATGAATCAGTTCAACCCTCATGACACATACGTTGTATCTAGTGAAACAAGTACTTATCTATGTGTATTCAAAGGAAAAAAAAATTCTGTGTGGTAGTCATTTAATCAGAGGTCAAATATTTGCTGCCAGAAATGTATGTGTTTTTTTTCTTTTTTTATATAAGAGATCAAATTCTTTCAGAAGCAAAATGTTTTTGTGACGTTTTGTTTGTCTTCCAACCTCAGCAAATATTCAAAGATTTAGGTGAAAAAAGCAACATTTAAAATATTACAGTTCTTTACTGGTATTATTTTTCACTGGGACACAGTAGGAAGAATATGACCAGCTAGGTAGCATAGTGGGTAGAATGCTGTACCTGGAATTGAAAGGCCCAAAGTTCAAATCTGGCCTCAGCAACTTACTAGCATTGGGGTATTGTTCAAGTCACTTAACCCTTTTTGCTTCAGTTCCCTCATCTGTATAATGAGCTGGAGAATGAAATGGCAAACTACTCCAGTATCTTTGTCAAGAAAACCACAGATGGGATCACAAAGAGTCAGGGATGACTGAGGAACAATGATAAAAGAAAGAACTTTGGATTCATGAGTAAGAAGAATCTTGCTTTAGGCTCTGATGTTTTTTTTTTTCTAGGTGATGGGACAGATCCTTTAAACTCTCAACCTCTTTTTTTTTCTTTCTGTAAAATGGGCATACTAAAACTTTTACTACCTACTTTAATGAATTATTGTGAGATAAGCATCATGTAAAATTAAAAAATATAGAAATGTATGGTAAAGAAGATGGCATTTCCCCTAGGTAGATTAATTAGCTAATTTGTGCCAATCTAATCCATAAATATGGGGAGTAGTAATTTCCACCCATAAAGAGCATTAGTGTAAGAGTTAGGAAGAATATTTGACATGTTAGAGCTTATGTTCACCTCTGGAGCCTCTCTGTAATTCTAAATGTATTGATTTGGGCAGCTATGACCATTCTAGAGGTAGGAGTCTTCACACCATCCAAATCAGCTAGGCGGAGGATCTTCCTTTTAGTTGCTGAACTCAGAAGTAACAGGGGTTGAGGCCATTTGCTTCATCCATGGCAAGAAGCCGGAAAATCAGTGGAGCTCATGACAAGTTTGGACAACATCAACTGCCATATAATTGATGAAAATGGTCTGTTTGATGAATATGGCACATCAAGCAGTGTGTGACTAATGTTACCCAGGGAAAGTGACAGGGAAATAAGACATCTTCCATGGAAAAGGGGGTGGGGAGGGCTTTCAATCATGCTCAGAAAGATGACATCCCTTCTCAGATCGTTGATTTCTCATTAGTGAGCTGACACCGTTCCAGTACTAATGCACCTGTTGAGCTCTTTCTCCATCAAGGCCCTTGCACTAAGGACAAAAGAGAGTGTCATCAGGCACAGTGAAGGCTTAAAAGAGGCTTCAATTCACAACCCAAAGCTGTATATTTTATGTAAATGAAGGTTCCTTTGAAATGAGAAATATGCTAAATGGCCACATATAGTGTAGAAGGGGTAACATTTTTTTTAAGTTTCTCCAAAAAGGGTAATTTTCTTCCTTTCTTTTTTTTTGCTCACCCACAATTAAAGGAATTTTCCTGAAACCTGCCACATTTTTGTTCATAAACAGAGACCCTTAGAGCTTAAAAAAGTGAGTAGGGTCAAAGAGCGTTGATTTTCTTTTCTTTAGTGTTTATACTATGCCTGACATTTCATCGATTATTTAAGAAATGTTTGTTGACTGACCAACTCATTGACTGAGTGAATTATACACAAAGACAGACATTCTATAAAGTAACATGGAAAAGGAGGGGCCAATGAATGTTGATAATCACTAACAGAATGTTCTACCACTCTTGATCTTCAGTCTCTGCCCTAAGTGTACTTACAGTGCTAAATAAGAGTAGGATTTGGTTGCATGATAAGAACTCTCAAAATGATGGTAATATAGAGGTCATCTAATCTCACCTCCTCATTCTACTGGTGAGAAAACTTAAGTCCAAGAACTTAAATGACTTTCTCAAGGTCATGCAGGTACTGTCAGAAATGGGATTTGAACCTATTCCATCTAATTACATAACCATTATTTCCCATCATGCCATGATGCATTCTCAACAAGATGAAAAACTCATAAGATCATGAACTTTGAACTGGAAGAGACCTTAGATACCATCAAGTCAATCCCCCCTCACACTGCAGATCAGAAAATAGAGGCTGAGAAATGCAGCATGATATCTTGGGACCACACAGTGAAGCATTTGAGACTCTAATCTTTCTACCGTCATGTCTACTGATCTAAACCTTGTGTTTCCTGGATGCCTCAACAAATTATTCCTCATTACATGTTTTTTTTTCCCTTAAGTGTCACTGTGCAATAGATTCCATGATGGCTTTGAACTTGGAAGATCAAGGATCACATATTGGGTCTGCCACTTGTCACCTTGGGCAGGCTGGTCCCCTCTAGGTTTCAGTTTTCTAAAAAATGAAATGAGTGTTGAACTACAGTAATATTCTCTCTCTCTCCCCCTTTCTCTGTCTCTCTCCCTCCTTCTCATTTCTGTTTTTTCACATATACATGTATGTGTATACGTGTGTGTGTATATATATATATATATACATAGACACAAAATGTATATATATAAAAATACACATGTATACATACATATTTACCTACACATATTCCTGTACTTATATGTATATGTGTATATAGAAGTATATATGTATATATTCTTATGTATTTATTCACCAAGGTCACATGATGGCCATTTCTTAGCAGTTTCAGATGCTGGAAGACATTTCCAGATAGAATGTGTAATAGCTATCAAATTGTATATTCCTAGATTGTATAGCTTTGAGGAAAATCAAATGTTAGCTCCCAGTAGAATTTAAACTCTTTGGGAACAAGGATTATTATTTTTTTGTTTTCTTTATATCTTTGTGTCCCCAGAGCTGAATACCCTCTCTACATGTTCACACAATAAATATTTGATTTAAATTGGAAATACCACAAAGTAAGAAAGCATACATGCCTCCACCTCCAGAGAAATTAGATATATAATTAATATGTAAGTAAGGAATTAAGAGAAGAATCATTATAACTACTTATTAAACCTTTGATGATACCAGAGTGCATAGTGTAGATTTGCTATGTTCTCCATAATGAATTTGACAAAGGACTTCATCAATCAAACAATCAATACATATTTACCAAGAACCTTTCATGGGCCAAGCACTGTGCTAAGTTCTGGGGTAAAAAAGCAGCAAAAGATGGTCCCTGACATCAAAGAACTCACAATTGAATGGAGGAGAAAACATGCAAACAGATATGCAAACAAGCTATATATAGGAGAAATAGGAAATAATGAAGAGAAGAAAGGCACTAGAATTAAGAGAGTTTGGGAAAGACTGCAAAAAGATGGGATTTTAATAGGACTTAAGGAAATGTACGAAGAAAGGAAGTTGCATGGAAAACTGAACCCCTGAAGACTCATTGATAGTGTACATTAGGAAAGCCTGACTCTTTGCCTAAAAAGAACCATTCAATAACTATGGCTGTACTAAGTAAAATCTCCTCTCAGCTGAATGAAGCCTGCAAAGAGAAGAAGAGGGAAAATGCTTCTTTAAAGGGGAATAGGTATATGCAAACAAAATATTCCTAAATGCATAATTTGCCATGAAGTGTAAACCATATAGATTGTTTAAAATTAGCTTCCCTGCTATCCATTGTTACCTATTAGAAAAGAAAATCCCGAACAAAACACTTGGTGGAATTTGCTTGGATGAAAAACAGAGACATACTCCAACTTTAGAAATCACAGCTGATGAAAGTTAAACTTATAAACAGATAAACTTTGAAGGAAATATTATTCATAGGATTTTAGTCCTAGAGTTAGAAGAAACTTCAGTGATTGCTAAGGCCCTTTCTAATTCAGGTTTTTCCATGATCTAGGTGCTAAGGTCTCGTCTAGAGCTAAAATTTTCTGTTTAAATTTTTGACATTTTATCTTCTATGTTTTAAGGTTCCTTCCAACTTACAAATTCTAGCTTCTGTCGGACAGCTCTCAGATGAGATTATGTAAACCATTTATCAATCAGTAAGTATTTAAAAAGTCTACTGTGTATTAAGCACAGTATTAGGATATCAGGATGCTATGTTCCAAAGTGTCTTATGGGATCATCATTATGTATGACACTTTATTTTGTGAAGTTCCTTGCAACTGTAACATTCTGTAATCTTTTGATCAAAATACTTCACAAATTACATTGTTCAGAATAGGTATTTACTACGTATTTATTCATCATGAATGATTCCCTATTTGTACTAGGGTGGGCAAGGGAAATACTAACTCCTATGCAAAATTTCTAAAGCACATTCATCACAAGAATTACAGAGGTGGAAAAAAAGGCTGAGTGACTTGCCCAGGGTCACACCGCTAGGAAGTATCTTAGTTCAGATTCAACTGAGGTTTTTGATTCCAGACCTAGTACTTAACCATGGTCCTATCTAACTTACTCAATAAATAAAGAGCTATCTGTCAATAGAATGTCATGTACAAAATGTGTTAAACCATCTTTGGAATTATCATGTAAGGGGAAATGAGGCAGTCGAGGAAAGAATTCAACAAGTGTGGAAAAAAGTCCTCACTTTCCAGAAATGTTCAGGAGAATATCTTTTACACAAAGCAAGAGACACCCACAAATGAATTCATGACTATTCCTTTATAGATATATGCATTTTTTCATATCTCTAAATAGTATCTATTTCCATATATATGAACAGAATTCAAAAATCTAGTAAAGAGTCTGAGAATGTGGCATGAACAGAAAATTGAATATCATATGTAAAAATGTCACCCGTTACCCAACTTATCTGCTGCTTCTGTGTTTCCCAATCACTTTTGCTCCCTTCCCTGACAAAAAAATTTCCTGTTATCACTGCAAGCCCAAGATTGCCATGGCAGACTGAACCAGATTCTAGCCTGCCTCACACATCACCCCACATGTCAGCTAAATTCCAATTGCAGGCTCCCTTCACTCATGGATAGCAAAAAGAATAAAAGAGCTTCTTGTTTGCCTTTTGTATGGCCCAGGATGAAATTTTAGAGCTGGCAGGCTAGGAAGGGGAAAAAAAAAATCACCTGTTGATATATAAACTAAGAAAATTGGATGTGGAAGTCAACAGGAGAAAATAGAGCTGGGATCCTGATCTATCTATTTTATCATCTCACATTTTTCTGACTTTAATAAATTCCCTGACATTTTAAGGAATTGTTTGGAAAAAGGAAGGATTTATAGATTTTGTTTGGGGAAAAAAATTAAAAACAAAAACATGGAGATCATTGAGTACCCCAAATTATAGTAGATGGATTTGGAATGGGGGTAATGTTAAGCCACATAATTTTTTCCCTCCCATTCCCCCTGTCTCTTTACACATATGCTTATTTTAATGGAGAACACATCACCATTATGTGGAAATACAGAAAATGTTTAGAAATTTTTAAATGACGATCTGATTCCCAAAAGGACTTAAAAACCATATTGATTCTCAGAGAGAGATTTCTGTTATTTCAAATAAATGAATTGTTCGTTGCTGCTTTTTTATCCAGTTTGGAGTAGCAGCTTCATGGACCCAGGGTGGACTTGGAATGAGGGATACATAGGTCTGGGTCCTTTCTCTGATGTGCACTGGTGGTGTGACTATGGACAAGGCATTTAACTTCTCAAAATATTAAAATAGAGACCGGTCTCTAATATTAGTTGTTATAGACACTTGAAGGAGTTTCCACATCAGGAGCAGTTTGTAGCTAAGGTACAGCCAGGTGACTGCAGTTAATAGAGTACTAGACTTGGAATCAGGAAGACTTGAGTTTGGATCTTGCTTCAGACACTTAGCTGGGCAGTTCACGTAATCTGCCTTCATTTATCCATCTGTAAAATGGAGATAATTATAGCACCCATACCTCAAAATTGTTGCAAGGATCAAATAAAATCCTATAATAAGTACATTATAAACTTTATATTGTTATATATGTTAGTTATTCCCCTCCTCTTCTTTCTGTTCCTCTTCCTCACCAGGTTGTCATTATTATTGCCAGAAGTCCTCTTCAAATTGGTAAATTTAAAATTTATATAGTAAACAAATGAGCATTTCCATTCAATTTTGTGTTCCAGACTCTCTCCATTTTACAACAAAGCTGTAAAATCCACTGTCTCAAATACTGGAATTTTTATTTTGTCGCTGTATTTTTCAGTTCTTGATACAGATATTATGATCATTCATCAGTACTTTGGGAACGATGCTAATGGAGCCAATGAGAAACAGAAATTTCAACTTTCAGAAGTTCATGAAGTCTTTAACTTGTCAATGGTAAATCTGGTAAAACTTAGGAAAGACTCCCAAAGCTAGAAAAGAACAGAGTAGCTGAATGGTAACAAATTATCCTCTTAGAACCATATATTTCATGTTTAGTAAACATTGTCATCAAAAGTCTACACCTAAGGTTACATATTTTATTGTTACAGAATTTCATGAATCAATCAGCTAAGGCAAAGAAAATGCCTTAACAAGCTGTAGCTGTATGTAGCATGCCAAAGGATTTTGGGGGACCTGTGAAAAATGCAGAGGAAAACATCCTGTGTATGTAGAATAAATCCTTTGGTGAGTCTAGCCTGCAGGCCCCAGGTTGTGCAGACCTGGCATAGAGAGATGCTGGTTTTGACTAGTATATTACTTTAAAAAAAATGAATATAACATAATAAAAAGAGTGAAGGTACTACAATCAGGAAACCTGGGTTTGAGTCCTTACCTTTATATCCTCTTGTTCTGTAGTTAGCTTTACTGTCTCACTCTTTTTTTCTCATCCATAAAATGGGTACTTTAATAGGGTATGCCTGGCCTATTTTGCAGGCTTGTGATGAATGGAGCACTTTGTAAACTGTAAAGTTTACATTGTGAATAATGGGGCCATTAATGAAATCACTCCTCTTTTTTAGCAAAAGTAGAGATTCTTGGGTGAAACAGAACATTTGGATTTGGAGGCACTGCCTTCCTCACATCCTACTTCACTCTACTACAAAAAAGAAAAATTATATAACTTCAGTTCAGTTTAAATTTTTTCATCAATCCTGTGTCCTATTGTATTGAACTACTTGAACTTTCATAATGAATTTGTGAATACTGCCATTTTCAGTCTTATATGACTTTTAAATATGTTATGGCCAGGTGTAGAACAAAGGTTTGGTATTTTAGAGCTTTCTTTCAATAAAGAAGGCAATTTCCCTTTGATCATGGAGAATTCTCATTAGGTAAGTACTTTCAAAATAAAAATAAAAATAAAATAAAATAAATTTACCACAAGTATTTGCCTCTGGAGTGGAAGAAAAAAGAACCTCTGCTTGTCATCCTCTGCTATAAAAACTAATCAATAGAGTCCATTTGTAAGAAAAAAGATACATCTAAGTTGACATATGTATGCACCATGTAAGCCTACTTTAAAACAGACAATTTATAAACCGCTGAAAGAGTCAGTTAATAACGGAAATGGAAACTGACTTTTTTTCACTACAGCAGCTTCAGAAAGGCGATAAAATACTTTGCTGCAGATTGTCCATTCTTTGAGACTTTTTTTGTTTTTCTTTCTCCTTTTGTCAGATTTCAGCTTATAACTCAGAGGTCCAGAGAAGGGTACAGATAGTGTCCCAAACATTTGAGGGTGAGCCACACTATCATCATGAAAAATGACCTGAAGGGACAATAAATCTAATTTAATCAATTGTGATTTGATTTAATTGTGATTTAATCAAATTGGATTTGTTTATGCAACAGATTCTCTCTCTTCATTAAAATAGAAAACTAATTCTAGCTAGATGAGATTTAGAAGAAACAGGTCACCCAGAGAATAATTATTTTTACAACATCTAATAATTCAAATAATAACTCAAAATTATGTCATTTTAAATAACATTTAATAATTTGGCACTGTACTGTATTTGAATACAAAGATTCAAAGCCAACACTGGTCCTGAACTCAAGAGGTTTATTCTCTAGTATTGAGAGGAAGTGGAGTCATGTATAAAACTACATATAATAGAAATTATTTTAGGATGAGTGAAAATGAAAGGTCAAAATAAAAAGATGTGAATTTTGAGAAATGTGAGCTTTTTCCACTAGTTAAAGAGCAATAGAGATAACAATAATATACCCATCACACTTAGAGACTGATAGGTGGCATATTATCTAAAAGTTTAGGTTCGAAGTCAAGGAAATTTAGGTTGAAAACCTACCAGGAACAACCACTTTCTGTGTGATCCTAGCCAAATCACTTAAATTCTCTCATCTTCGGGTTCCTCATCTGAAAAATGAGCATAATAAAAGCCTTACTTTCCTAAGATGACACTATCAAATGAGGTAATAAATATAAAGGATTTTACAAACCATAAAGAGCTGTGCAAATGTAAATATCTTCATCTTCATCATCATCATCATCATCATCATTATTATTATTATTATTAACTCTCATGGCACAATTGCAATAATTGGTCTATAATACCTACATATCTGGAATGTACTCTTTTTTTTATTATTTCTGTCTCAATTATCCTTCTTTCTTGTCTTTCTTCTACCAAATTCAATCCCACTATTAGGGAAAGGAGAAGAAAGTTAGAGCTATGAAGGTTAAGATTATATGGGAGGATTGAACAAAGATGGCAGAGTAAAAGCAGGAATTTGCTTAGTTTTTCCTGCCAAACCCCTCCAAATATCAGTAAAAATGACTCTAAACAAATTTCAGAGGTACAGAACCCAGAAAATGACAGAGTGAAATGCATCTTCAGTGAAGGACATCCAGAAAGGCTAAAGGAAGGGTCTATCACACTGGACTGAGAGTGGAAGGCACTCTTGCTTGGGCTCCACTGGCACCGACCAGGCTAGAGGAGGCCTCAGGGGATTGAATCACTGTAAGTTGTGGCAGTTCCCATACTTCTTAACCCATCAATGCCAAAGAAAAAGTGAAAGGTCAGTGGGGAAGCTTTGTCAAACCTGCATAAGAGAAGAGCATGGGCCAGTTCCATCCCCAGGCTGGTAGAGGTGTCTGCAGCAATGGCAACATCAACAGTGGCAGCATTGGTAGCTACTTCCAGAGTTCTGGGCCCCCAAATGGTTGAGGAATCAATCAATTAGTCATAGGGAATTGATATTGCTTTTCCCTGCTTAGATGTGGATTGAGGTCCTGGGGTGAGGAGGAGTGAGGGTAAGGCAGAGTTTGTGGCCACTATAAAGACGGAATCCTCTTCACAGTTCTGAGGCAGAAAAGAGTCCCTGTGATCACTCACAGACCAGAGAACACACAGTGGGAGGAGTAAACACTTCTCCTTAGATCGTATCACCTTAGAAGAAATAAAAATACACAGGTGCCTAGATGTAGTTCTAACCATAGCTACACAAAACCCCAGGAATTCAGGGCAGAGCACTCTCCATTCTGGAAACTGAGTACTACTTTGGCAAACAGCTCAAAAGTTAAGTAATTGGCTGGGAAAATGAGTAAATAGAGCAAACAGATTTGGAAACAGATATGTATGTATGTGTTTATGTACATATGTATGCATACATATATGTCTATATAGGAGGGTATATGGGCATATGAATACATATGTGAGTGTGTATATATGTGTATATGTGTACATAGACAGAGGGCACAGGACCAATTGAATAGGAAGGGATGATACTTAAAAGGTGAAATTAAGAGATGGGAGAGGAATATAATGACAGGAGATGGGGAAAGATAGAATGGGGTAAATTATCTCATGTAGAAGAGGCAAGGAAAAATGGTCCTAATGGAGGGGAAGAACAGGAAAGCAAAAGGGAATGGGTCAAATTTATTCTCATTGAATTTGGCTTAGGGAGGGAATGATATACACACTAAATAGGGTATCTCACCCTACAGGAGAGAAGGGGGGAAGGAGATGAGAGGGGGAATAATGGAACAGAGGGCAGGCTGGAGGGGAGGGTAGTTAGAAGCACCCACTTTTGACAAGGGACAGGATCAAAGTAGAGAATAGAACAAGTACGGATGGGATAGGATGGAGGGAAATATAGTCAGTCTTTCACGATATATCCACTATGGAAATGTTTTGCATAACTACACATGTACAATCTATATTGAATTGCTTATCTTCCCAGTAAGTGTGGGTGATGAGGGAGGTAGAGAAAGAATCTGGAATTCAAAGGTTTAAAATCAAATGTTTAAAATATATTATTATTATTATTTTACATTTAACTGGGGGAAAAAAAGATATACAGGAACTGGATTATAGAGACCCAACGTTCCCTCCTGAAAGTTGGAGGGGGATGGGGAAGTTATGGGAGGGAGCAGATTGTGGGAGGGGATATTGAGTGGGATCACTGTTTTGGGGTGCTGGGTAGGAAAAAATGGGAAGAAAATTTGAAACTCAAAATGTTGTGGAAATGAAAGATGTAAACTAAAAAAATAATGAAAGAAAAGAAAACCACTTACCTGGAAAACAGATTCAATTTAAATTATTATTTAGACACAATTTGAAAATTATTAGACTATCTGAAAGCTATGATCAAAAAAAAGAGCCTAGACATCATCTCTCAAGAAATGATCAAGGAAGGGGCAGCCAGGTGGCACACTAAGAGTGTCAGCCCAAGAGTGGGGAGACCTGGGATCGAATCTGGGCTCAGATACTTCGCACCACACCCAGAAATAACTGGCTGTGTAACCTTGAGCAAGTTACTTGACCCCAATTGCTTAAAAAAAAAAAAGAAATGATCAAGGAAAACTGCCCTAATATTCTAGGCCTTGAGGATAAAATAGAAATTGAAAGAATTCACCAATCACCTTTTGGAAAAGATCCCAAAAGAAAACTCCTAGGAATATTACAAGCAGTCAGGAAAACACAAGTTGAGTATTGTGGAAACACAATCAGGATAACACAAGACCTATCAGCTCCGGGATTTCAGGATCAAAGGGCTTGGAATATGATATTCCGGAGGTCAAAGGAGCTAGGATTGAAACCAAGAATCACCTACCCAGCAAAACTGAGTAGAATACTTCATAGGAAAAAATGGATATTCAATGAAATAAGGACTTTGAAACATTCTTGATGAAAAGACCAGAGTTGAACAGAAAATTTGACTTTCAAATACAAGAAGCAAGAGAAGCATGTAAAGCTAAACAGGAAAGAGAAATCATAAGGAAATCATCAAAGTTGAACTGTTTACATTCCTACATGAAAAGACAATATTTGTAACTCATGAGACTTTTCTCAGTATTAGGATAGTTGAAGGGAATATGTCTGTGTGTATGATTGTGTGTGTGTGTGTTTATATGGACAGAGAGCACATGGGAGTTGAATATAGAGGGATGATATCTAAAAAATAAAATTAAGGGGAGGAAAATATTGGGAGAAAGAGAAAGGGAGAGAAAGAATAGGGTAAATTATCTCATATAAAAGAGGCAAGAAAAAGCAGTTACAATGGAGGGGAAGATCAGGGAGGTGAAAGGGAATGAGTCAACCTTACTCTCATTAGATTTGGCTTAAGGAGGGATATAATATGCACACTCAATTGGGTGCCTTACCTTACAGGAAAATAGGGGGGAAGTGGATAAGAGGGGGGATGATAGAAGAAGGGCACATCGGGGGAGGGGATAGTCTGAAGCAAATACTTTTTTTAAAAGCAATTGGGTTTAAGTAACTTGCTCAAGGTTACATGGCCAGTTATTTTTTGTGTGGGTGCCAATTATCTGAGGCTGGAATTGATCCCTGGTCTCCTGATGCCGGGGCCGGTGCTCTTACTCACTGTGCCACCTGGCTGCCCCCGAAGAAAACACATTTGAAAAGGGACAGGGACAAAGGAGAAAATAGAATAAATGTGAAGGACCCCATAGAATGGAGGGAGATATATTTAATCTTTCACAATATGACTATTATGCAAATGTTTTGCATAACTACACATGTATAAGCTATATTGCATTATTTGTCTTCTCAGTGGAGGGGATGAGGAAGGAACAAAAGAGAGAATCTGGAACTCAAAGTTTTAAAAATAAATGTTAAAAAATTATTTTTACACGTAACTGGGAAATAAGATATATGCAATGGGTTATAGAAATCCATCTTGCCTTACAAGAAAGTAAGGGGTAAGGGAGTAAGACAAGAGGATGGCAAGGGATAGATGAGAGGGCAGGAGGGGGGAAGGGATAATCAGTGTGCTTGCCATCTTGGGGTGGCAGTTAGGGGAGAGATGGAAAGAAAATTTGTAACTCAAAATCTTGTGGAAATGATTGTTTCCTTTTATTTATTTAACTAAAAATATTATTTAACTAAAATAAATTATGGAAAAAATTTCTATGGACTTGATAAGTATCACCCACCCTCTAACCACTCTTTTCCTAACTTTAAAAATTCTATCCAAGGTACTATGCTACCAGACTCTCCCATCACCCAGACTGGAAATTTGGGAGTCATTCTTTAAACTTCATTTTCTTTTATCTCTCATTTGCATTTGTATATTGGATCTAATAAATTATATATCCATGACATTTATCAATGCCATTGTTTTTCCTACACTCACATAATTGTGACCCTAGATCATCCCCTTATCCCCTTTAACCTCCATTATGCAATGGATTTAGTCATCTTTTGTCCAATCATTCCCCTTTCCCATCCATCTTCCAAAGAGCAGGCAAAACAGTATTTTGAAAACATAGGCCTAAAAAAAAAATTAAAAAAAAAAGAAAACATAGGCCTGAACATACAACTTTCCTTCTGAAAAAAAAATCTTCAGAGGGTTCTCTTTTCTCCAGGTTAAAATAGAAGCTCTGGGATGGCTATATGGTACAGTGAATATAGCGTTGGCCCTGGAGTTAGGAGGGCCTGAGTTCAAATACAGTCTCAGACGCTTAACACTTACTAGCCATGTGACCTTGGGCAAGTCACTTAGCCCCAATTTCCCTGCCCTCCAAAAAGAAACAAAATAAAATAAAAAAACAATAGAATAGATTTTCCTCTTTTTGTCAATTAATAACCTTAATAATATTCCTCTAGACTACTTTTCTAGGACTATTATTCATTGTCCTTCTTCCCACTAGCTATTATAGCTAACCTGATCTACTTGCCCGTCTTCATTTTAATATTAGATCACTCATCTTCTCCTATTTGCACAGTCTATCCCTGATATATAGAATGTACTCCTTCCCATCTCCAACTCTTAACTCCTTAGCTTTATTCGAAGCTCATTTCAAAGGCTACCTCCTATAGAAATTCAATATTTTCTAAAATGAGACAGAGTGGTGGACTGGATAGAGTACTAGATTTTAAGTCAGGAAGAGTTGGGTGTGAACATTCTCAGGCACATACTAGCTATGGCCCTTGATAAGTCACTGACTCTTTTGGGTATCTCAAATTCTTCATATATAAAAGGAGACAATTGCATTCAGCGATTTTTAGGGTCAATTCCAGCACCAAATCTATGATATTACGATCTCCTTTACTGCTAGTATAAAACTTGGAAGTTACTTCTTAATTATTTTTTATTATATTAGTACATTTTTTCCCTACATTTAGCATATAAGTTCTGGTGGATAAAGATATTTTTTGTTTGTTTGTTTGTTTTTTGTTTTTTTAAAGACCAGCACCTAGCACTTTGTCTACTATATTGTAATCATTAAATACATACTTATTGAATTGTGGTGAGTTGAATTGAATTGGGTGCTATCTAAAGGAAGAAAAGTATTTCAAAAGGTGAAAATTAGGCCAGGTAAGGGAGAGTAGAGGAATATGATTTAGACATAGCCATATTTTTACAACATAAGAAAAATCAAAGAAGCAAGGAAGGACTAGATCAAGAGATAAATAATAAGTATTACTAATAATAACAATAACTTATAGTGCTTTGAGATTGCAGAGCTATACATATGTGAATTCATTTTATCCCAACAACAAAACTGTGTTAGGTGCCTTTATGATCTTCGCAGATGAAGAAAATGAGGCATGTAAAGATTCAGTGACTTGCCCAGTGTCAAATATCTAGGAACTTTAAGAAACAATTAAAAATTAGGTCTTTCTGAATCCATGTTCAACATTTTATCCGCTATTATTCCTGCTGCCCTGATAATTAGTACCTCCAATGTAAATGAGAAAAGAAATCTATTCCTCTCTGCCAATTATTTTCCTCCACTGAAAATCACCTTCTAGCTCCAGCCTTTCCAAGTAGATCTCCTATGTCAAGAGATTTCTGAGGAAGAAAATTGTGATGTTTTTTCTTCCACTGTTGAGGAAATATATTTTTAAAATATTTCTCATTCAAGGGGAGATATTTGTAATGGGAATCTGAAGATCTGTCCTACCCCTTGGCCCCTTGATAGGTTTAAGTGAATCTGAGAACCTTGCTGATTTGAAAATATACTCTGCCCCCTAATAGGCTGAATGTAGTCACATGGAGTCTGTGGTGGGAGGCTTGTTTTCCAGGAATGTCCACACCTTGTTACTTTGTGATTGGGCAGGGGGTCAAGAGGCATTCTCTTACCCAGGAGAAGGCTATATATACCTGATGTGAGGTTTTGCTTTGGGGCTCACTTATGGGAAATTTTGTGATTTGGCCAGACAAGACTCTGGGCATCTGTTGAGTCCCCCTCCCCCCACCCCTGCTTTGAAAACCCAGATGTTGGTGCTTCCCTCTCTTGTAACTAAGTATGTATGTAATGGTCAGGCAGCTGGAAGCCTTATCTGCTTAATTGTGTTATTTGCTGCTGTAACTTCTGTTTGTATTCTCTGAAGTTCAGAGTGCTGACTTTTCCCTCCTGAACTAGGTAAATGATATATGTTTGATTGATTAAAGTAAGATTGTTGAATCATTTTGAGTTGCTTTACTTTAGAAAAACAGATCTAAGAATCTGTGCTAGCTGCCATTCTAGGTATGCTAGGTTGCTCACTGCTACAATATTGAGGATACATAATAGGATGAATAGAAGGAAGAGATAATGGGATCCATTACTTCTGGTCACCTGAGCAGCAATATTACATATCCTGAGCTGTTTTCTAATATCAGAGATCATCTTTATATTCTCCTAATGATGCTACATGTTTGAATGAGAGAAAACACCACAATCTCAGAAGAATAGGAAAAAATAGGTCACACAATGGTCAATAGAAAGTCGTGGTTGTATGCAGGTTGTAGCATAAAAATTTACAGGAACAATTGGGAAAGTATTCTAAACTGGGAACCCACAAACATGCATTTTAATCATAGCAATGCCAACTATGATCTGCGTGACATTGGAAAGCTAACTCAAACCCCCTAGGGTTCATACCTGTCAGATAGAATGCTGAATATGGGACAAAGAAAATGCATTTAGATTCTAACTCTGGGTTTATCTTTAGAAAACTTTCATCAGGCTGAGGTTCATTTCCTTATTTAAAAAATGGCCAAAATAGTGCCTGCAATGGCTAATAATTTACTCACTGTAACTGTACAGTCTAGCTTAGAAGAGAACATATCTTCAGAGCAACAATCCTGGGATGTGCTATTATTATCTCCACTTTAAAGATGAAGAAATTATGGCAAAAAGAGGTTAAGGGACTTCCCCAGAGTCACACAATTAGTGAGTGTCTGAGGTTGGATTTGAACTCATGTTTTCCTAACTCTAGGTCTGACCCTTTATCCACTGTGTCACCTAGCTGCCTATAATAACTACATAATATGCACCATATTCAGGGAAATTAAACTTTGCAGTGGATAGAATGCCAGGCTAGAGTCAGAATGCTTATCTCTCTGAGTTCAGATCTGGCCTCAGCACTTACTAGTTGTATGAACTCAAACAAGTCACTTAACCCTGTTTGCCTCAGTTTATCATCTGTAAAATAAGCTGTAGAAGGAAATGGAAAGTCATTTCAGTATCTTTACAAAGAAAACACCAGACAGGATCCCAAATAGTCAGACATGTCTGAAAAATAACAGAAATGAATATACTATATTCAATGAAATTTTTGAAGACAACATGTTTTGACAAACTAATAACTATCTTTTCACATTATTATATGATTGTGCCCTTCATGATCTCTATAATCAAGCCAAACTGAACTTGTTTCTTTTACATAAATCCCCATCTGCTATCCATAACCCTTTGTGCTACTATCTTTTTTTTTAAATTAAGAGCCTTCTCACCACTTCATAGAATACTTTGTTCCTTCAAACTCAGCTCAAGTACCATCTTCTATACAAAACCTTTCCTGAAACCCCCAGTACCTAGTTTCCCATTCCCCACACTAAAATATCTGCATGTATTGAAAAGATAACTTATATATACTACTTGGTTTATGTCATGTCTCTGTCAGTGGAATGTAAGGTTCTGGAGATTAGGTAAAATTTAATTTTTGTCTCTGTCAACACCTAGATCCTGATATAGGTGCTTAAGAAATGTTTGTGATTGATTTAATGCCAAAATACTTGTCCTGTATTGTTGGTGCATGGTTCATATTAACATTCATTAAAAAAATTCCATGGATGGAGACATGACTCCCCCAAATGGAATAATCATAATGCAAATGTAGATTCAAAGACTATAAGAGATTGAGCACTTATGTAAGAGACAAGGGTTGATAAATGTCATTGTGGCCTTCGGCTCCATCTATTGAAACTGATTGTTCTTGACAAGATGCTTACCTTTGAGGCATGGAGAATCTTGAGGGTAACCTTGCAGAAACTTTGATACTGGAAGCAGTGGGGGAACGAGGGAGATTTGTGTTGAATAGGACAGAATATGTGTCATTTTAAAAATGAAATTTCTTTTGGGGAAATCTTGCCTATCGTTTATTTTGTCATAAATAGTGTCTAAGCTACAGGTGACATTTATTGTTCCTTTGAGGCCTGCCAATATAGAAGCAAGTAATTTTTTCCCAAATCTCAGCTGTGCATCCTCTATGTCATTTCCCATCTTCTATCCATAGTAGCTTTGAGTACAATTTAGTATGAAGGGGGAGAATATCTTTAAAAGTGCATTCAAAACTATGTTGGGGAATTGATGTTTTGGTAGTACTAGAATTATTTGGGTATTATCATTATCTGCCTAGGCTTCTGATAATATCTATTATTTATTAACAAACACTGAATACTTTCTGTGTTCTGAGTACTGGGCTAAGTTCTAAAGATACAAAGAAATGGAAAAAATCCTATCATATGGAATAAATGAAAGCAACTTTAATGGAAAATTCATGAGCATTTCAAGTGACAGAGGAGGTTTTTTTTCCTGGTGTTGGGATATGAAGTATTGAAGGAATGAACTCTAGGAAGAGGTGAGCAGGGACAATATCCCAGATACAGGAAACAATAGTACAAAGGCAAAGAGATGGGAAACAGGGCATTGTGTATGAATTACAACAACTTAGGACATCTGGAGTAATATTTAAAAAGACTAGTAACATTAAAAAAAAGGTCTAAGATATGTAGAGCTTTAAATGCCAAACAATTGAGTTTATATCTGATTTAAAAGGTAAGAGGAAGTTACTGGAGGTCATGGAGGGGAGAAGCAACACATTCAGGGAAAAAAATACTTTACTAGCTATGTGGAAAATGGATTGGAGTTGAGGAAAACTTGAAGCAAAGGAAATTGTGGTAATGGCATGAACAGATATTGATGAGTATGATCATGTGAGTGGTGTAAAGGAGGTGGACATAAAAATTATAAATCAAAAACTTTTCCATTTGGTAACTTCACATATATATTAAGTGAGAAAAAAGGATGGCACCAAGGTTGTAAACTTGGGCGTATGAAAAGGTCAAAATGTCATCTATAGCAATAGGGAAGTTCTGAAGAGGCCTACATTTGGGAAGAAAGATCATGAGTTTAATTTGGACATGCTGAGTTTGAGAAACATATACCATATCTAGTTCAAAATCTCTAACACAACATATACATACTCATTTAAAAAAATTTTTATTAGGTCCTCTTGTAGATCCACTAGCATTGTCATATATGAATCCACATATGAATCAGGGTATTCCAGATATGCATTTTTTGGTGGGGACACAAATGTTCATTTATTTTGCAGAAAATTGTAAAACATTAGAGGAAGCATGTTATAGTAGAAAAACAATCACCAGAAAGGGTAAAGGAAGGGTTGGGTCTTGAGGTAGAAACGGATTAGGTCTAGCACCTATTTTAGCTGATGTACTTTTCACATGACATGCCCTTTTAAGTTCAAGGTCCAGGAAATATGGGAGACCACAAGATGACATGGTGGAAAGAGAAACCATAATATCTGGAGTTGGAGATGTTGGCTCTTTCATTTACCAGATTGTGACATTGGATAAATCACTTCAGTTTTTACACTTCAATTTCCTTGTCTCTAAAATAATATTGTTAGGTTGTATGAACTCAAAGTCTTTTCTGACCTAGTTATAAAATACATGATCCCAAAACCAAACCTGGATCAAAGGATGTGAAGAGGAATTTTTCAGATGAAAAAATGTAAGCTATCAATAATCATATTAAAAAGCTCTAATCACTATTGATTAGAGATTTTCACATGAAAACAACTCTTAAATACCATATCATACCTATTACATTGGCTAACATGACAAAACAGAAAAATAAATGCTGAAGAAGATGTGGGAAAATTGGAACACTAATGCATTGTTGGTAGAGTTGTAAACTGATCTAACAATTCTGGAGAACAATATGAACATATTCCCAAAGGACAATAACAATTTGCATATCCTTTGATCCAGCAACATCACTTCTAGGACTATATCCCAAAGATATCATAAAAATAGGAAAAAGAACCACAAAACATATTTATAGCAGCTCTCTATGTGGTAGTCAAGAATTGGAAGCTGGTGGGATGTCCATTAATTGGGGAATGGATGAACAAGTTGTAGTGTATCAATGTAATAGAATACTATTGTGCTATAAGAAGTGATGAGCAGGCAGACTTCAGAAAAGAGGGAAGCAATAGAAGCAAGAGAATATTGTACACAGTAACAACTACATTGTGTGATGACTAACTTTGTTAGACTTACTTCTTCTCAGCAATTCAAGGATCTAAGACAACTCCAAACGACTCATCATGGAAAATGCCATCCACATCCAGAAAAAGAACTATGGAGTCTGAATGCAGATCAAAGCATATGATTTGCTCTCATTTCTTGTTTTCTTTTGTTTTGTTTCTTCTTTCTCATGGTTCCTCCCATTCATTCTAATTCTTCCTTACAGAATAATATGAAAATATGTTTAATATTAATGTATATGTAGAGCCCACATCAGATTGCATGTCATCTTGGGGAGGGAGCAGGGGAGGGAGATTTAGAAAATTGAAAACTGAAAAGCTTAT
>NW_027185804.1:28125541-28139110 GCF_028583685.1 Petaurus breviceps papuanus
AATATTTTGACAAGTACTTAATATGTTTAATTAATGAATTTCAAGAACATATCAATCTTTCCACCATGATTTCCTCTAAGAGACACACTGAATATGGAGCACATTCTCAAATATGGGAGAATCATTAAAAAACACATGCAGAGAGGTAGCCAGGTGGTGCAGTGAGTAAGAGCGCCACCGGCCCCAGAGTCAGGAGACCTGGGATCGGTTCCAGGATCAGATACTTACCACCCACACAAAAATAACTGGCTGTCTAACCTTGATCAAGTTACTTAACACTGATTGTTTAAAAAAAACCAAACAAACAAAAAAACACATTCAAGAGAGGTGGCCAGGTGGTGCAGTGAGTAAGAGCGCCACCAGCCCCAGAGTCAGGAAACCTGGGATTGGTTCCGGGATCAGATACTTAACACAAAAATAACTGGCTGTCTAACCTTGATCAAGTTACTTAACCCCAATTGCTTTAAAAAAAAATCAAACAAAATAACATTCAGAATTTGACTAAGCATTTTATTTCACTTGAAAACATAATATTTTCAAAAAGATTATGTGGTCACACCAGTCATTCTCTCATCACTTGAGGTACTACAATTTCCTCACAGAGAAAATAAGCTTCTTTTATTTAAGATGTCATACTCATCACAAAACTTACATGGCTTACTTTCCATAGAGAACAACAACAACAAAAAAATAATAATAATAATAATGTCGATCTTTCCTAAAACTTCGTCTAACCTACACTTACCTTATGGACTCTAAATTATAGAAGTGTCTAGAAAAGCTGAGCATATAGTTAAAGTGATGAACACTTTATGAATCTTCAAGACTTATAAATGTCCATTTTATAGGTTGTTACATAGTTTATACAAAATAAATTAAAATGTATTAAAATTTTCATTTTATTTTAACAATTCCTGTTTGCATATTTTAATAACCTTTGTTCCATTAGCAGTTAAAAGTTTTGATATGTGTGACTACTGCATTTATTTTTTCAGTGAAAATTTATGGTATTGAAGATGATACAATACAGTATGTAGATGATATAAGACAGTAATACCTTAGATATTTAGACGTAACTTATCCAGGAGCAAATTTGACTATCCTGAGCCCATCCCTGCAATGAGGAAGGGATCAAAGAAGAACGCTGAAATATCCTTGTAAGTATTAAAAACCAAGACATCAAAACTCATTTACATAACTCACTGAAGAACCTTTTAAGTCATGCTTATTTGGTCTTATTTTACATACAATTCTAATGTACTAGGTTTGATTGTTTCTCTGATCTAAACAATTGAAAGATGGTGGCCAAAGGTCATTTGAAGGAACGTTAGCTCAAAAGCATAAGATCTCTCATCTTTGATTTGATTCCTAAGAGATACTTCATAGAGGGAGACACATTTGTACTTTCCTTATACCTACTGGCAGGAACTGCTGTCATTATGCCCTATAGAATACTTTCCCTGTCCCTCTATCTAAGGTCACAGTGGGACTAGAAAATATACATACATACATGCATGTATACATACATACATATTATGCTTAGTATAATGTACAATTATTATTTATTAAGATGATTCTACTAATCTTTGATCTATATCTTCCAAAAATAATGTTTTAATTCTATGCACAGTCAGAAAGGATTGTCTATGGTATAACACCTTATCTGTCATGGTTCCTGTTAGCTTAGTGATATGGCACTTGTTCTGAGAACACTCACCTTTAAGGACTTGTTCTGAAAGTTCATACACAGTGCTATTGCTGCTGATGTTGGTAAGCATTATAAATGATAATTATCTTTTTAAAAATGTTTACAAAATTCTTTATATCCATTATCTCAAATGAGTCTTATTACAGCCCATATTATCATCATCCCTGACAGAGCAGGAAAATGGGACCCATCCATAAAGGTCCTACAGAAAGGAGGAAACATATCATACATAATGTAGGAATGGGAAGAGCTAAGATTCGAACTAACACCTTCTAATTACAAAACCAATCTTCTCTCCACTCCCTGCATAGCTATTAGTGCTCTTGTACATGACTCTCAGTCTATGGAATGGAACCATTGGGCGATTAGTTGGTTACTTTATTTGAACTTTGCACTCATCACTATGGATTTCTCCTCCACAAACACATATGTTAATCTCTTTAACCTTCATCCTTCTTTTTCTCTTTGCTTATCATCCATCATCTAAATTTTCCTATAAATTTCCCATGAAGTCTTTCCTAATATTTCCTTTCCATATATATTCCATAATACTTTCCATAACACTTCCTATGGTTTTTAAATGGATTCTTAAAAATTTACCTTGTAACTACTCAAATGGTGACTCCTCTCCTAAATCTCTGGATATAAAAGTCTCTACCTGAACTTTGACAAAACATGTTGTGAAAACCAATGAAAAAAAGATAGTGAGGTGATTGCTATCTGAAGAAATTATACTGATGTAACATTAAAATTTGATATATTAGCCAACTGGTATTACATGATTCTTCATTAAGAAACTTTATACATTAAAAAAATAAAGTTTCCTGGGCAGCTAGGTGGTGCAGTAAATACAGAAAATTGCCCTGGAGTCAGCAGGACCTGAGTTCAAATATGACCTCAGGCACTTGACACATTTACTAGCTGTGTAACTTGGGCAAGTCATATAATCCCAATTGCCTTGCCCCTTCCTCCTTCTAAATCCACTCCCATGAAGTTTCCAAATTTCTCATAAGAATGAAAACCTACTTAAAAGTTATATATATTTGCTTTATTCCTTTCAACAAATGAATGAGCACAATAGCCATAAAATGATTCCTCTGGATAATGAGAAGATTTTGTTTACTGTTTAACTGCTACTTTTTGCATGCTCTCTAAATAGAATCAACTATGAATGATCCTAGGTCATGACAGTTGCAATTGCATAAGAATTCAATTTAATCCAACTTCAAGGGCAGAAAATAGCTGAAGGTAATTTCAACAAATAGAACAAAGATAATTCAGTAATTTTAAAATAAAAAGAGAATAATTTATTGAATCAATAAGCATTGATTAAGTTTCTATTATCTGTCAGGCATTATTCTACACTTTGGAGAGTCCACTCTAAAAATGATATGATGCCTATTCTTAAGAAGCTTATATTCAATTCATTTGGGGATGTATATGGTGATAGGGAAAACATCTTCATGTGTGGCCATGTAATGTGTAAGTACAAATTAATAACATGGTAGAGAGGTAGGGAAGGAGGGATGACACTAGGAATCGGAGCAGGAAAGGCATGGTGGAAAAAAAAGTTGCAGATAATTTGTACATTAAAGAAACTTCTGGATTCTGTTAAGGGGGACCTTGTACATTCCAGGAAGGATAGCCACTGGTGAGGCAGTGTATAGAGCCCCAGGACTGGGATCAGGACTATTCATCTTCATGAGTTCAAATCCAGCCTCAGGCACTTACTAGCGGTGTGATCCTGGGCAAGTCACTTAACCCTATTTCCTTCAATTTCTTCATCTGTAAAATTAGCTGGAGAAGGAAATGGCTAACCACTCCAGTATCTTGGTCAAGAAAACTTCAAATGGGGTCATGAAGAAATTAGACTTGACTGAAATAATTGAATAACAAAAATTAAAAAGGTATGGAGACAGAAAATGAAGTGTCATGTGTGAGGTGTACCTAAGCTGTAGATCTCAGGAAGGGCAGTAAAATATAAGGATACTGGAAAGACAGGTTTTGGTCAGGTCATAAAAGACTTTGCTGACCAAAGAAGACTTTTATTTTCTTATAGACATTAGGAAATCACAGCAGTTTATTGACTAGCGTCCTATCATGGACAGACATATATAGAAATAAAATGTCTTTGAAATCTGTATGAGTTATGTGGAGAATAGATTGAAATGAGGAGAGACACAAAGTTTGGATTTGACTTAGGATATTATTGCAGTGGTCTAAGGGAAAAATGAGTTCTGAACTAAGGCATTTAGTATATGAATAGAAAGAAAGGGAGATAGATGCAAGAGGTGTTATAGGCTAAAAGAAACAGTATTTTTCAATTATTTGCATAATTGTAATGTGCAAGATGGAAGGGCTGAGAATCAAATCTGGGAGAATAATATCTGACAGAAATGGAAAACTCTGGTGGAAGGGTGGGTATTGGGGGGAAAAGTCATGAATTCTATTTTGGACATGTTACTTAATTGAATCCCTGGCTCTGTTACTATATATATATATATACACACACACACACACACACATATATAAGTATGTATATATATATATATATATATATATATATATACACTTATCGGGTCCTTGGACAAATTATTTATTGAATCCAGGATATTATTGACACATCTGTAAAATCAAGAAACTGGAAAAAGTAGTTAAAAGATCCCTTTCAGCTTTGGCATCACTAATTCAATTAGTCAATTAGCCAAATTGGTGTCTGTTTTATTAGGACATAGGAGAGTAGGAGTAGAATAAAAACAGAATGAAGCCTCACTTCCCTCTTCTGTAAAGTAGAGATTGGATTTGATGATCTAAAAATTTCCTTTTTTGTCCTGATATTTTATATTTTATCTTCTCAAACCCTCCTTCAGCAGTAGATAAAGGGAATCTTGGGCAAGACACTTAACATGTTTTCCTCAGTTTCTTCAAATGTAAAAGTGAGGAAAATAACAGCACCTATATCACAGGATTGTTGTAAGACCTCAAAGAGATAATATTTATAATGTGTTCAGCACAGTTCATCACATATAGTAGGTGCCACATGAATACTTATTTTCCACCTTGTCTTTCTCTGGAGTTCCAGTATGTCACCCTAAAAAAGTCACTTAAGCTCCATTAGCTTTACTTTCTTCATGTGAAAATGGGTATGATAAAAACACCAATATTGTTTTAAAGGTCAAATGAAGGAACATTTATAAAGTTCTTTGCAAAAAATAGAAAACATTATACTAGGTATTATTATTATTATCTCCCACTTCTAACATTTTATCTGATGTTATTTTGCACTTCCCACTTTAAAGTTTGAATATTCTAAAGACACTTTCAAGATAACTTTCATCTTGATCATTCTACTTTCTAAGGTCCATTGCAACTCTAACATTCTATGTCTGAGTGTCTTTTCTAGCTCTTGAAATGCCGTGTTCTGAAGGTTTGATTTCAGCTCTAACATGTGATATCCTAAAGGTCCCTCCCAGTTCTTACATTCTATGATCTCAGGCTCATTTCACCTCCCAAGTCTGCATTTTCTTTGGCGGGCGTCCTTCTTGCCTCAGATAGTCTATGTTCTAAGGTCCCCTTTAACTCCAATATTGTCTCTTGTATTTTCTCTGCCAAGAAGAAGGCCTGGGATGATGGAGACAGAACCTGAAAGGCTAGAAGACCCAAATTCAATTCCTGCTTCTGACTCACACTGATTGTCTGACCCTGGGGAAAAACAACCTTTTCAGTACCTCAGGCAGCTCTCTAAGAATGTAATTTTCTGATTCAGTGCTAATAGAACTAGCATGTGGAACTGGGATAGAATTTTTCCTTAGGAGATATGTACAATGGTGAAATCACAATCCAGTAAATAATAAAATATCTGGACTAACTGTAGTGTTCTGTGTCAAATGGTCCCTTTCAGATCCAAAAAGCGATTTTGCCTTCTGAAGTCCCTTCCAGCTTCAACACCTTTTAATTCTATAAATCTCTGTTGTTCAATGTGTGTGTTGGAATGTCTTATTCCTACAATTTGATTCATTATCTGTGAAAGGATGGTGCTTTAAGGGCAGTCTATCCATCATGTTCAACACAAAACACTGATGAAGTGCCCTGTGCCAATGATAATAATACAAATCACTTTTCCCCTTTTCCTGGAAATGGTGACATTCAGTATCAATATTTCCCTCCTTGCCTCCCTGAGCCACTTGTCACCACCTACCTGTCAATAATAATCTTAGCATCATTCCAAACTGCCTTCTATATCACTCTCTTTATGGCTATTGTTCATAAAGAATTGTGGGAATTGTTATACTATTCAGCAGCATATATCAATCTGGTTCTTTAACACTGGGAACAATCCTAAGTTTCCAGTCCTTTTAATGATCCCTTTCTTCTTTTTACCACAATTCCAACAGAACCCCCATATTTTGGAGTCTTGGATTCATTATCCCCTGTCCACATAATGCCAATAACAATAAAAGAGCTTTAACATCTCCATTGGCTTGCCACTAACAACCCACGCAAAGTCTAGAAGCATTTTTTGTTGTTCAGTAATTTCAGTCATGTCTGACTCTTTGTGATCCCATTTGGGGTTTTCTTGGCAAAGATACTGGAGCGATTTTCTGTTTTCTTCTCTAGCTCATTTTACAGATGAGGAACTGAAGCAAACAGGGTTAAATGACTTGCCCAGGGTTACATGGCTAGTAAGAGTCTGAGGCCATATTTGAATTCAAGAATATGAGTCTTCTTAACTTCACACCTGATACTCTATTCACTGTGCCAATTATCTGGCTTTCTAAAAAAACATCCCAAAACCGAAAAGACATAGTTCATCTTTCTTCTTTTGATGTTAGTTTATCCATCTCTGTCAACAAAAGTGGTAAGTATCCTCTTGAGAAGTCCATTTTCTGCTACATTTTTTTCCACATGGTTTTAACCAGAAATAGAAAGCATTTGCTGTGTAGCACACTTATTTTCCTACACATTAAAAGTTAGAGTGTACAGTGAACCAAGTCAAAAGCTAACAAGAAAAGCAAGCTGACTTTTCTCTTTTTTTTAATTCTAAAACTTTCAGTCCAATTCTATTGACATCAATTCAGTTACATGAACATTTAAAAAATGTAATTTTCATCTTATTTAACTTTTCTCTAATCAAACTTATATTTTCTAACCTTTATGTTCCTTCTCCTCTACATTCCTTCTCCTTTTACAATCAAATCAATATTTGTTAATCAATAACTCAATGAGTCAATCAAAAATTATATATTAACTGGTAACACACTCCCCAATTATTTGGGGAATGGGGAAAATTCTTTATGAATGTAACAGGACATTGTTAAGTCATAAAATTAATTGTGACCGTATTGTACAATGGAAAGACCCATGCAGAAGGAGAAATACCTGGCTTCAAGTGCCATCTCCAACAATGAATCCTTCTGTGACCTTGAAGAAGTGCTGGTTACCTGCTAGTACAGTGAAAGCAGTACCAGTTCTGGAGTCAGGAAAACACAGTTTCAAATCTGGCCTCTGATAGTTACAGTTCTGTGACTGTAGACAACTTATTTAACCTCTCTTAGTCTCAGTTTCCTAAACTATAAATTAAAATTATAATGGCACCCACCTTCCAGGGGTTTTGTGAGAATCACAGGGAATCATATTTTCAAATTTTTAATATGTTTAAAGTGCCTAGAACAGTGCCTGGCACAAACTAAGGTCTATATAGATATTATCGTTGCTTTATATTATTTCATCTCTCTGTGACCCAGGCAACCTTGAAGACAATAAATTGAAGAAAAATTACTTAACAGCTTTGGTACAAGGTTTTTGTCCTCCCCTGACATTTCCTGTGCCAATGAATGACAGTTTCAGACTTGTATGCCTTGATGATGATTTCAGAAAAACATAGGGAGATTTATATGAACTGATACAGAGACACGCAAGAATAGAGAATGCATAATGAATTTGAAAATCCATCAATTTCAAAGATCTCCTCTTCACTGTCAGAGGTGAAGACATGCCTAAGTCTGTCTGTCCTGTGATGTTGTCACTTTTGCCCTCCCATAAATCCTTCACAGGAGAGAGCAACAAAAACATGATTCAAGAGTATTTCACCCTACTCAGTATTTATTTGTACTCTACTTGCTCTTGCATATCTTTTCCTTTGAGGAGGTTTACCACTAAGGCCTTCCCAATTTTAACCTTTATGACATCTCCCATCCCTTTTCCAATAACTGTTACCACCCTGATGCAAGCCCTCATCTTCTCACTCCTGTACTACTAAAATAGACTTCTGGTTGGTCTGCCTGCCACAAGACACTGTCTCCTCCAGTTTATCTTCCCCTTGACTGCCTGTATGTTGAGATATATTCCTAAAATACAGATCCAACCGTGGTGCTCTCTCTCTCTCTCTCTCTCTCTCTCTCTCTCTCTCTCTCTCTCTCACACACACACACACACACACACAATAACCTCCACTGTGTCGTATTTATCTTCAGTTTGTTTAAAGTTAATGGAGTTGTAGCGGGTTGCCCTGCCTTGGATGTCTTCAATCATAACTCCAATAGCCACAGCCAATTCATTTGCTTCTGCCAATTCATTGAACTCTGCGAGGTAGAGGCTATTATGATGTATATATTACATGGGGGACACAGGCGCCCATATCACCACTCTAGGATAGGGAAGAGTGCTTGTGGTTTCTCACAGACCAGAGTACAGGCCAGCAGAGCACTGACCTCACCTTTCCTTGGACCATGCAATATTTGAAGAACTTAGGGCTTGCAGATCACCAGACCTAGCTCTGAAAACACACACACACACACACACACACACACACACACACACACACACCTGGAATTAATGAAAGGAATTCATATGGAAGGGTGGGGGGAGATGAGGCTATAAATGCCTCAATTGCAGCCATCCACTACTACAGTCTCTTGCCACATGCCTTTCTCCTTTCTACTTTGGGAACCATAACCTAAGTTGTGGGTGATCTGTCTTTAGGGATATAATTATTGATTTGCATATAATTTATAGGTTTATCTTGATGTTTGGGGATTAAATTTTGTTTTCTAAAAACTGGGTAGACTTACTTTTTTGTCCTGTGCAGTTTTCCTTTCTGACTTCTTGATATAAGCCTCTGGGGAAAACAAACAAGCAAATAAAAAAAAAAAACTAAGAAAGAAATAATGGTTTTAAAGGTGTCCAATGATTCTCTAAACCAGTCCATAGTGTTAAGAATGGAGCTACTCTAGATTTCAAGGAATAATAATAGGCCCCAACCCAAACCTCTATGTTTCATTGTTTTCAGTTTTAATAGCTCAGAATGAGTGTAAATAGAGATTGTTTTCTGTTTAAGAAAGAAGTTTGAGAGTCTTTTCCTCCCAGATTAATATTTTGGTAATGGAAAATTAGATCTTTTTTTTTTTTCCCCTCAGTTCTCACCTAGCCCTTTAGTGATTGGATGGGCCTTGCCTCATGGGAAAAAATGAGGCCTGGGGAAGAATTTAATTTTAAAAAGCCAGGGTCACCTACTGCATCCAAGACCATCACTAGTCTTCTTAACTATTGTCTAAGGAAAGAACTTCAATGACTCTGGGGGAGAGAGTAAGGCTGATGACTTTGCACAACCCTGCCTTACTTAAATCCAATTCACATGCAAGTCAAGTCATCATCCTCATGTCATTGGTCCTCTTCCAGTGCAGCAACACATTTAAAGTGCTAATGGCTGTTTGCTCTTTCTCCTGATGTCCCAAGGACACCAATGGACTGCAAAGGCTCCAGCTTATCCTCTTCACATGGCTTCATCATTTTCAAACACACATTTCACTTCACTGATGTTGTTATTTTTCCTAATTCTTTGAAGAATTCTTTTCTTCTTCTTTCTACCTGCTCATGTAGTAACCCCCCATTTTGTGAATATCCCCTATCTCTCCCCATCAAAGGAGACCTGCTTAGGAAACCTGCCCAAAACCCAACAGAGCCTTGCCAGGCAGCAAACATACGAAGCAAACCTGCCCAAGTCTGCTACCTGAAGCCCATGGTCATTCACCCCCCCCATTCTGTCCAGTTCTCAAAATAGATTTGGGAACTTGCCAGGTGTGTAACAAACTGATCCCTAGACAACAACTGTTAAGCAATTCTATCCTTTGGCTTCTGTATTTTCCCTGCTTGCTCCCCTTGGTGACATTTATGTAGTAGCTTTTGTCTACATACACCCCAAGATGTATATGCTGGGGGCTGCCTGATTTGGGTATATGACCCTTGGCAGTACCCGGGTTAATTATGCTCCACAATAAATTCCATTTAAAATGATTAATGGTCTCCACTTGCAATTTCTTGTTACAACACTCAACTCCAGTATATGGCTCTCCAATGATGGCTGAGTGAAAATCATTTGTAATTCTTTGGAAACAAAAGTGTTTTGACGAACACAATCATGGAAAAAAAGACTGGTAGAATATTTGTATTGCAAAGGTAGATCTTTGGGAAAAGTTTGGAAGTTTGGGAAATGTGGGAAGATTTCAATTTCCTGGAGGCAATTCCAGAAATTCAAACTCTTTTGTTTAATTCAAGTAATGATGATAATGATGAGAGCGATAAAGATAATGATTTCTATTGTGCTGAGTGCTTTACAAATACAGTTGACTAAGAACTGCCTGAAGCTGCTTAGGCCTCCTCCCCAGGCCAATAAAATACCCCACTTCCAGCCTCTGATTATTTTGTTAATTTTTCAAACTCTCCCCTTCTGAGATTTTATGCTTTTTTTATGAACTTTTGCTAGTTATGTAAAACAACTTACGTTATTAAACGTTGGGATGACTAAGCCCTTCCAATAGCCTGCCCTTTCCCTCTACCTAAATCCCTCCCACCTGCAGCCTGGCCATTCCTTCTACCTAAACCCCTCAAAGCCGCAGTTTGGCCAGTCCCTCTGGTTAACCCCTTCCACCTGCAACTTGACTATTCTCTCCGCCTTAGTACCCTATATAAACCCTGTTCTCAGCCCCTTCTTCAGGCACCTCAGCACCTGCTTTATTGTACTCTGAGGTGGAACTCACTTCCCTCAATTAAAGCACTCTATTTTGTTGTATTAATCATTTTTTTTAAAGTTCAGATTGATTTCTTCAAAGTAACTCTGGGAGGTAGATATCATTACTATCCCCATTTTAAAGATGAGGAAATTGTTATAAATAAGGCATTAAGAGACTTGCTTAGGGACACATAACTCATAAGTGTCTGAGGCCAAATTTGAATTAAGGTCTTTCTGACTCCAGGCTCCATACTACATTAACTATTTTGCCTAGCTGTCCAAATCATACTCCATGTATACTGAACTGAGCTTAGTAAACCTTGAGAGTCTTACAATCCCAGTTTGGTTCTTTTTTATTTAAGGGGTCATCCCTTGATTCACTTCTTAAACAGGCCTAGTCACTGAATGGGTATTGCCTGACTCAAGGTAAGAACCTGAAAAGACCTTAGCTTAAAAGGTCTAAAGTCTTCTATTGCATTCTAGGCCATTTCCAGTCATCCTAAGGGATATCTGGCAACTGTACCCAGATGATTCTGGATGAGAAAGTGAGACTTGTGACTTTGCACAATCTTTCCTCACTCAGATCAAAATCAATTGAAAATCATGTCATCATCTCCCTGATATTATGGTCTTCGGGAAGGAAGGACAAACCACAACAGAGTTTTGTATATGGTAAATACTTGATAAAAATGCATTACTTAATTGGTTTATTATTCCTGTTTTGATGGATAATTTGAAGTGAAGTTTTCCCATTCTGAAAAATCAAATCTAGAGTGGCTTCAGCATCCATTAGGCCTAAGTTTAGAAGTCACCTGACCTTGCAAGAATATGGAACTTAGAGCAATGGAGACCTACCCCAGTGCCATCTCAGAACAAGATATGCCAAATAAGGACAGAAGTGCTTTCTCAAATGAACATTAGGTGATCTACTGTTTCCTTGTTCCCACACTTGAGGTAGATTGCCATACTTATATTGTACAACTAACTTCCAGCCAGTGAAAGAAAAGCATCAGGAGGGGAGTGGGGGAGAATTTTGAGTAAGAGCTTTATAACTTCACCATTTCCTTTTGTATATTGCTTCTCCTCCCTGACCATTTGTCAGTAGGGTGACCCTTTCTCAAGATGGTAATAAACCATTTTTTTCTGCTTCCCACATTGAGAAACCTTTGAGTGTTACTTGGGTAAGGATTTCTCTTACACTCAGTTTTGGGGGTGCACACACTGTGGATTATATAACGATGGGTTACTTCTCTAGTGTCTAACTGCATTGAATAATCTAGAAAATTGGCATTCCTTAACCACTGTTTTTTTTTGTTTGTTTTGTTTTTCTTTGAAAAAGGTTAAGTAAACTCATAGTAGTGGTTATGGATCAGTTATTCATTTTTGGGGGAGGTTCTCTAAGATTTCAGGGCATGACAATGTCCCTCCTGAGAGGCAGACTGGATGAAAGGACTGCCCTGAAAACCAAGAAAAAATACCTGTTTCTTAAGTTTCTCAGCTGTGTGACCATAAACCATTTAAGGCACCAACAAACACTCTAAAACTATGTTGAAGAATACTAATTTGTTGCCATGGTGGATGAAATTATCCCCAGGAACTAGCCACCTATACTAAATATCTCTGTCTATATCTATATTTATATATCTATGTACACACACACAGATATATTCTGTCAATAAGAGTATCAGGAGACCTGTATCTTCCATAGAGATTTCCTTTTAAAAATATGCTCTATGATTCTCATCTTTGACAGTGACAAACACCTTTTTTGAACATATATCTCCCTGCTCCTTGCTTCACCTGATATAAAAAAATTAAGGATACCTTATATCTATTGTTTTATCCTCCAAAAAACCTTGTATATTTTTGCACATTCATTGAAAGACAATGTGTGAAACCATCTCTTATCTTCCCCCAACCGTTACTGCTTTTCCTCTCTCCTTGTCTTTTGTTCATTTTGCATTTATTCGGTATCTGTTCAGTGTATGCTTATCTATGGACATGTTGCCTCCTCCAATGGAAAGGATATTAAAAAGCTAAATAGTTTGCAGAGAAAGGAAACAAGGAAGGCAAAGAACCTTGAATTTATGCCATGAAAAAAGATTAGTTGAAAGAACAGCTGATATTTGGCTTGGCAAATAGAAGATGAAGAGTAGGGATGATTGATATCTTCAAGTATTAGAAGACTTATCAGATTGTTGAAAATAGCACAGACTTGTTCTATTTGGATTTTAAACTGTGAACTCCTTGAGGGGAGGGATTTTTTTTGTCTTTGTTCCACTAACTTCTAGTATTTAGCCCACCTCCTAGAAAATAATGTGTACTGTTAACTGCCTGACTGGTCAAAGGATATTGAACTAAGAGAAGGAAAAGTGGTGGGGTTTGGTTTTGCTGTTCTTCTTTAACCAAATTGAGCTCATTGTAAATGAAAACTTCCTAAAAAAACTGTGTTATGGAAATAAGGAATGAATTGCCTTTAATGGTAGTGGATTCTGACTTATAGGAAGTTTTCAAACAAATGATGAGTAGCTTCTTGTTCAGCATGACATAGAGACAATTACTTTTTAATTATAAGCTGAAAAAATTCAATAGCCTTCTAAGGTTCTTGCCAATTTAGATATTCTCTGATCTCCCTCCTCTAAGAGAAGTGCATTCCCCTCCTGTCATGCTATAATTAGGTGGCAATTTTTTCTTCTGTAAAAATCTACTTGTCATCCATAACTTCTAGAGTTTTCTATGGGAAGCAGATGATAGATACATATATAAATTTAAAAATATGCCTGTTTATATTAATATGTTGGTATATACAATTTTACTTACATATGGGGAAGAGAGAGGGAGAGAGAGAGAGAGA